>NW_027328020.1:0-80451 GCF_047675955.1 Chlorocebus sabaeus
ACCGAGTCAAATTGGACTCAAAACCGGAACAGACCGGCTCAAACCTGTTTTGACCGGCTCAAATCGGACTCAAACTGGACCAGACCGGCTCAAACTGGTGTTGACCAGCTCAAATCTGATTCAAACCGGACCAGACCGGCTCACACTGGTGTTGACCAGCTCGAACCAGACTCAAACCCGACCAGAAGGGCTCAAACCGGACCAGACAGGCTCCAACCGGCTCAAAACGGACCAGACCGGCTCAAACCGGTTTTGACCAGCTGAAACCGCACCAGACCAGGTCAAATCGGATCAAACCAAACGAGAGAGGCTCAACCAGATCAAACCGGACCAGATCGGCTGAAACCGGATCAAACCAGCCCAGACCGGCTCTTAGACCGTCTCAAACCAGTTTTGATCCGCTCAATACAGACCAGAACGGCTCAAACCGGTTTTGACCAGCGCAAATTGGACTGAAACCGGAACAGACCGGCTCAAACCTGTTTTGACCAGCTCACACCGGACCAGACAGAATCAAACCGGATCAAAGCGGACCAGACTGGCTTAAACCGAACCAGACTGGCTCAAACAGGGTTTGACCGGCTCAAACCAGACTCAAACCGGACCAGAATGACTCAAACCGGGTTAGACTGGCTCTAACCGGACCAGACTGGCTCAAACCGGTTTTGACCAGCTCAAATCGGACACAAACCGGACCAGACTGGCTCAAACCCTGTGTTGACCGGCTCAAATCGGACTCAAACCGGACCAGACCGCCTCAAACCAATGTTGACTGGCTCGAACCAGACTCAAACTGGACCAGAACGGCTCAAACCGGACCAGACTGGCTCAAACCGGATCAAAACGGACCAGACCGGCTCAAACCGGTTTTGAGCAGCTGAAACCGGACCAGACCAGCTCAAACCGGACTCAAACCGGACCAGACTGGCTGAAAACGATTTTGACCGGCTCAAATCGGACCAGACCGGCTCAAACCGGTTTTTACCAGCTCAGAAAAGCCCAGACCCGGCTCTACCGGATCAAACCGGACCAGACCGACTCAAACCGACGGAAACCGAATCAAACCGTACCAGACCGGCTCTTAGACCAGATCAAACCTGACCAGGCCAGCTCACACCGGTTTTAACCGGGTCAAACCAGCACAGACAGGCTCAACCGGATCAAAACGGACCAGACCGGCTTTAACCGGATCAAACCGGCCTATAACGGCTCAAACCAGGGTTGACCGGCTCAAACCCGACCAGACTGGCTTAAACCTAACCAGACTGGCTCAAACAGTGTTTGACCAGCTCAAACCAGATTGAAACCGGACCAGAACGGCTCAAACCGGGTTAGACTGGCTCAAACCGGACCAGACCGGCTCAATCCGAATCAAACCGGACCAGAGCGGCTCTTAGACCAGCTCAAACCGGACCAGACCGGATCCAACAGCTTTTGACTGGCTGAAATCGGACTCAAACCCGACCAGACCGGCTGAAACAGGACAAGAACAGCTCAAACCGGTTTTGACCAGGTCAAATCGGACCAGACTGGCACAAACTGGTTTTGACCGGCCCAAACGTGACCAGACCGTCTGAAACCGGACCAGACAGGCTCTAACCGGTTTTGACTGGCTCAAACCCTACCAGACCAGCTAAAACCGGACCAGACCCGTTCAAACCGGACTCAAACCGGAATAGACCGGCTCAAACCGGTTTTGACCGGCTGAAACCCGTCCAGACCGACCAAAACCGGACCAGACCGGCTCAAACCGGTTTTGAACAGCTCAAAGTGGACTAGATGGGCTCTGACCGGTTATGAACCGCTCAAACCGCACTCAAACTGGAACAGACCGTCTCAAACTGGTGTTGTCTGGCTCAAACCGGACTCAAACCGGACCAGACCGGCTCAAACCGGTTTTGACCGGCTCCAACCAGACTCAAACCGGAACAGACCGTCTCAAACCCGTTTTGACCGGCTCAAACCTGACCAGACCGGTTGAAACCGGACGAGACCGGCTCAAACCGGTTGGACCGGCTCAAACCAGACCAGACTGGCTCAACCAGATCAAAGCGGACCAGACCGGCTCAAACTGGATCAAACCAGACCAGAACCGCTCAAATCGTATCAAACCGGACCAGACCGGCTCAAACCGGTTTTGACCGGCTCAAAGCAGACTAGACTGGCTCTAACCGGTTATGACCAGCTCAAACCGCACTCAAACCGGACCAGACCGTCTGAAAATGTTGTTGTCTGGCTCAAACCGGACTCCAACCGGACCAGATCGGCTCAAACAGGTTTTAACCGGCTTAAAACGGACTCAAACCGGACAAGACCGTCTCAAACCCGTTTTGAACGGAACAAACGCGACCAGACCGGCTAAAACCGGAACAGACCTGCTCAAACCTGTTTTGACCGGCTCAAACCAGACGAGAACAACACAAACCGGATCAAAACGGACCAGACCGGCACTTAGACCAGCTCAAACCGGTTTGACCGGCTCAATATGGACCAGACCGGCTCAAACTGGTGTTGACCTGCTCAAACCGGGCTCAAACCGGACCAGAGCGGCTCAAACCGGTTTTGACCAGCTCAAATCACACCATACCAGCTCAACCAGATCAAACCGGACCAGACCTGCTCAAACCTTCCAGAATGGCTAAAACCAGACCAGACCGGTTCAAACCAGACTCAAACTGGACCAAACCGGCTCAAACGGGTTTTTCCGGCTCAAACCAGACCATACCGGCTCAACTGGATCAAACCGGACCAGACCGGCTTAAACCGGATCAAACAGGACCAGATCGGCCAAAACCGGACCAGACAGGCTCAAACAGGTTTTGACCGGCTCAAACCCGACCAGACTGGCTAAAACCGGTGTTGACCGTCTGAAACCAAACCAGACTGCCTTAAACCGGACCAGACAGGCTCAAAACGGGTTTGACATGTTCAAACAGGATTCAAACCATGCCAGACTTTCTCCAACCGGGTTTGACCTGCTCAAACCGGACCAGACCCGAACAGACCAGCTAAAACCGGACCAGACCGGTTCAAACCGGACTCAACCCGGAGTACACCGGCTCAAACCGGTTTTGACCAGCTCAGATTGGACCAGAGCAGCACAAACCGATTTTGACCGGCTCAAACCAGACTCAAACAGGGCCAGATCGGCTCAAACCGGTTTTGACCAGCTCAAACCCAATCAGACGGGGTGAAACCGGATGAAACCGGCTGAAACCGGTTTTGACCGGCTCAAACCCAAACAGACCGGCTAAAACCGGACCAGACTGGCTCACATAAGTTTTGACCGGCTCAATCTGAACCAGATCGGCTCAACTGGGTCAAATCGGACCAGACCGGCTTAAACCGGATCAAACCAGCCCAGATTGGCTCTTAGACCGTCTCAAACCGGTTTTGATCCGCTCAATACGGACCAGAACGGCTCAAACAGGTTTTGACCGGCTAAAACCGCACCAGACCGTCTCAAACCGGACTCAAACCGGAACAGACCGGCTGAAACCGGTGTTGACCACCTCAAACCGGACTCAAACTGGACAAGACCGGCTCAAACCGGTTTTGACCAGCTCCAACCGGACTCAAACAGGAGTAGACCGCCTCAAACCGGGTTTGACCGGCTCAAACCAGACCATACCGGCTCAACCAGATCAAACCGGACCAGACTGGCATAAAACCGGATCAAACTGGACCAGACCGGCTCAAACCGGTTTTGACCGGCTCAAGCTGGACTCAAACCAGACCAGACCGGCTCCAACCAGACCATACGGGCTCAAACTAATCAAACCAGACCAGGCCAGTTTAAACCGGATCAAACCGGAAGAGCCCAGCTCAAACCAGTTTTGACCAGCTCAAACCAGACAAGACCGGCTCAACCGGATGAAACCGGACCAGACTGGATTAATCCGGAACAAATCGGACCAGACCGGCTCAAACCGGTTTCGACCGGCTCAAACCGGCGAGATCGGCTCAAACCAAACGAGGGCACACTCAGGGGAGCCTCACTCAGGTGAATTCACACTCAGCGCGGTGCACATTCAAGGGTGTCTTCACACAGGCGAGTTCACACTCATGGGAGTGCACACCCAGGGGAGCGCTCACTCAGGGGAGTCCTCACTCAGGGGAGAGCACACTCAGGGGAGTGTACACTCAGGGAAGTGCTCATTCAGTGGAGTGCACACTCAGGGGAGTCCTCACTCAGGTGAGTTCACACTCAGGGGAGTGCACACTCAGGGGAGTTCGCACTCAGGGAAGTGCTAACTCAGGGGTGCGCACACTCGGGAACGCAATCTCAGGGGAGCGCACACCCAGGAGAGGCCACACTCAGGGGAGTCCTGACTCAGGAGACTGCGAACGCAGGGGAGTGCACACACAGGGTAGTCCTCACTCAGGAGAGTGCGAACTCAGGGGAGTGCACACTCCGGGGAGTGCTCACTCAGGGGAGCCCTCACTCAGGCGAGTGCACATTCAGGAGAGTTCTCACTCAGGGGAGCACTCACTCAGGGTAGTGTGCACTCAGGGGAGTGCTCACCAAAGGAGTGCAAACTCAGGGAAGCACACACTCAAGGGAGCGCACACTCAGGGGAGTGCACACTCAGGGGAGCGTACACTCAGGGTAGGGCACACTCAGGGAAGTCCTCACTCAGGAGAGTGCAAACTAAGAGGAATGTACACTCAGGGGAGCACTCACTCAGGGGAGTGCACACCCTGGGGAGCGAAAACTCAGGGGAGTGCACACTCAGGGGAGTGCACACTCAGGAGCATCTTCACCAGGCGAGTCCACACTCAGGGGAGTGTGTACTCAGGGGAGCGCTCACTCAGCAGAGTGCACACTCAGGGAACCGCACACTCAGGGGAGTGCACACCCTGGGGAGGGAACACTCAGGGAAGTGCACACTCAGGGGTGTGTACACTCAGGGGTGCCTTCACACAGGCGAGTGCACACTCAGGGGCGTGCACATCCTGAAGAGTGAACACTCAGGGGAGTGCACACTCAGGGGAGTGCACACTCAGGGGTGTCTACACCCAGGCGAGTGCACACTCAGCGGAGTGCACACTCAGGGGAGCGCACACTCAGGGGAGTGCACACCCTGAAGAGTGAACACTCAGGGGAGTGCTCACTCAGGGGAGTGCACACTCAGGGGAGAGCACACTCAAGGGAGTGTACACTCAGGGGAGTGCTCATTCAGTGGAGTGCACACCCAGGGGAGTCCTCACTCAGGCAAGTTCACACTCAGGGGAGTGCACACTCAGGGGTGTGCACACTCAGGGGAGCACTCACTCAGGGAATTGCACACTCAGAGGAGCGCACACTCAGGGGAGTGCACACCCTGGGGAAGGAACACTCAGGGGAGTACAAACTCAGGGGAGTGCACACTCAGGGGAGTGCACACTCAGGTGTTTCTTCACCCAGGGGAGTGCACACACAGGGGAGTGCGCACTCAGGGGAGCGCTCACTCAGGGGAGTGCACACTCAGAGGAGTGCACACTCAGGGAAGTCCTCACTCTGGAGTGTGCAAACTCAGAGGGGTGCACACACAGGGGAGGGCTCACCCAAAGGAGTCATCACTCAAGCGAGTGCCCCCTCAGGAGAGCACTCACTCAGGGGCGATAACACTCAGGGGAGCCTCACTCAGGCGAGTTCACACTCAGGGGAGTGCACACCCAGGGGTGTCTTCACACAGGCGAGTGCACACTCAGGGGGGTGTACACACAGGGGAGAGCACACTCAGGGGAGTGTACACTCAGGGGAGTGCTCATTCAGTGGAGTGCACACTCAGGGAAGTCCTCACACAGGTGAGTTCACACTCAGGGGAGTTCACACTCAGGGGTGTCCTCTCCCAGGGGAGTGCACACGCAGGAGAGTTCGCACTCAGAGTAGTGCTCACTCAGGGGAGTGCACACTCAGGGGAGCGCAATCTCAGGGGAGAGCACACTCAGGGGAGAGCACACTCAGGGGAGTCCTCACTCAGGCGAGTGCAATCTCAGGTCAGAGCGCACTCAGGGGAGCGCTCACTCAGGGGAGTGCACACTCAGGGGAGCGCACACTCAGGTGAGTGCACTCTCAGTGGCATCCTCACTCAGGAGAGTGTGAAATAACAGGAGTGCACACTCAGGGGAGTGCTCACACAGGGGAGTGCACACTCAGGGGTGTCCTCACTCAGGTGAGTGTACACTCAGGGGAGTGCACACTCAGGGAGGGCACACCAGGAGAGTCTTCGGTCAGGAAAGTGCGAACTCAGAGGAGTGCACATTCAGCAGAGTGCTAACTCAGGGGTGTGCACACCCTGGGGTGTCCTCACTCAGGCGATTGCACACTCAGGGGAGTGCTCACTCAGGGGCGTGCACACTCAAGTGAGCATACACTCAGGGGAGTGCACACTCAAGGGAGTCCTCACTCAGGTGAGTTCACCTCATGGCTGTGCACACTCAGTAGTCCTCACTCAGGCGAGTGCACACACAGGGGAGTGCCCACTCAGGGGAGGGTTCACTCAGGGCAGTGCACACACAGGGAAGCGCATAATCTGGGGAGCGCACACTCAGGGGAGTTCACACTCAGCCGGGTCCTCACTTAGGAGAGTGCGAACTCAGAGGAGTGCATACTCAGGGGAGTGCTCATTCAGGGGAGTGCACACTCAGGATATTCCTCACTCAGACGATGGCACACTCAGGGGAGTGCACACTCAGGGAGGCGCTCACGAAGCGGAGTGCCCCTCAGGTGAGCGCTTACTCAGGGGAGTGCACACTCAGGGGATCAAACCGGACCAGACTGGCTCAAACAGGATTTGTCCAGCTCAATCCAGACCAGACCGGCTCAACCGGTTTTGACTGGCTCAAACTGGAGCAGACCGGCTGAAACTGGTTAGGATCGGCTCAAACCAGACCAGACCAGCTGAATCAGATCAAACAGGACCAGACCGGCTTAAACCGGTGTTGACAGGCTCAAACCGGGCCAGACCGGCTCAAACCGGATCAGACCGGCTCAAACCGGTCCAAACAGGAACCAGACCGGCTTAAACCGGGTTAATCCGTACCAGACTGGCTCAAACCGGTTTTGACCGCCTCAAATCGGACCAGACAGGCACTAACCGGTTTTGACTGGCTCAAACCGCACTCAAACCAGACCATACTGGCTCAAACCGGTTTTGACAGGCCCAAACCTGACCAGAGCGGCTGAAACCGGAGCAGACCGACTCAATCCGGTTTTGAACGGCTCAAACACGACCGGATCGGCTAAAACCGCACCAGACCGGCTCAAACTGGTGTCGACCGGCTCAAACTGGACCAGACCCACTCAAACCGGTTTTCACCGGCTCAAACCAGACCAGACTGGCTCAAACCGGCTAAAACCAGACAAGACAGGGTCGAACCTGGTGTGTCTGTCTCAAACCGGACTCAAACCCTACCAGACCGCCTCATACCGGGTTTCACCAGCTGAATTCAGACTCATACCGGACCAGATAGGCTCAATTCGGTTTTGATCGGCTCAAACCCGACCAGAATGGCACAAACTGGATCAAACCGGACCAGTCTGGTTCAAACCGGTTTGGACCGGCTCAAACCGGACCAGACCGGCAAAAACCAGTCCAGACCCGCTTAAACTGGATCAAGCCGGACCAGACCGGCTCTTAGACCATCTCAAACCGGTTTTGATCGGCTCAATACGGACCAGACCGGCTCAAACCGGACCAGACCGGCTAAAACCGGTGTTGACCGTCTGAAACCAAACCAGACTGCCTTAAACCGGACCAGACTGGCTCAAAACGGGTTTGACCTGTTCAAACCGGATTCAAACCATACCAGACCTTCTCCAACCGGGTTTGACCAGCTCAAACTGGACCAGACTCGCTCAAAACGGTTCAAACCGGACCAGACCGGCCCTTAGACCGGTTCAAACCGGTTTTGACCGGCTCAAACCGGACTCAAACCCGACCAGACCGGCTCAAACCGGTGTTGACTGGTTCAAACCAGACCAGACTGGCTCAAACCGGTGTTTACCGGCTCAAACCGGACCAGAACCACTCAAATGGGTTTTCACCGGCTCAAACCAGATCATACCGGCTCAACATGATCAAACCGGACCAGACCGGCTTAAACCGGATCAAACAGGACCAGATCGGCCGAAACCGGACCAGACAGGCTCAAACCGGTTTTGACTGGCTCAAACCCGACCAGACCGGCTAAAACCGGACCAGACCTGTTCAAACCGGACTCAAACCGGAGTAAACCGGCTCAAACCGGTTTTGAACGGCTCAAATCGGACCAGAGCAGCACAAACCGATTTTGACCGGCTCAAAACCGACTCAAACAGGACCAGATCGGCTCAAACCGGTTTTGAGCGGCTCAAACCCAACCACACCAGGTGAAATCAGACCAGACCGGCTGAAACCTGTTTCGACCCCTCAAACCCAACCAGACCGGCTAAAACTGGACCAGACTGGCTCACATCAGTTTTGAACGGCTCAAACCGAACCAGACTGGCTCAACCGGATCAAACCGGACCAGACCGGCTTAAACTGGATCAAACCGGCCCAGATTGGCTCTTAGACCGTCTCAAACCGGTTTTGATCTGCTCAATACGGACCAGAACGCCTCAAACCGGTTTTGACCGGCTAAAACCGGACCAGACCGTCTCAAACCGGACTCAAACCGGACCAGACCGGCTCAAACCGGTGTTGACCACCTCAAACCGGACTCAAACTGTACAAGACCGGCTCCAACCGGTGCTAACCAGCTCAAACTGGACTCAAACAGGACCAGGCCCCCTCAAACCGGGTTTGACTGGCTAAAACCAGACCATACCGGCTCAACCAGATCAAACCGGACCAGACCGGCTTAAACCGGATCAAACCGGACCACACCGGCTCAAACCGGTTTTGACCGGCTCAAATCGGACCACACTGCATCATACCGGATCAAACCGGACTAGACTGGCTCAAACCTGTTTTGACCAGCTCAAAAAAGCCCAGACCTGCTCTACCGGATCAAACCGGACCAGACCAGCTCAAACCGGCTCAAACCGCACCAGACCGGCTTAAACAGGATCTGACCAGCTCACACTGGACCAGAGCGGCTCAAACCAGTTTTGACTGGCTCAAATTGGACTCAAACCGGAACAGACCGGCTCAAACCTGTTTTGACCAGCTCAAACCGGACCAGACAGAATCAAACCGGATCAAAGCGGACCAGACTGGCTTAAACCAAACCAGACTGGCTCAAACAGGGTTTGACCGGCTCAAACCAGACTCAAACCGGACCATAACGGCTCAAACCGGGTTAGACTGGCTCTAACCAGACCAGACCAGCTCAAACCGGTTTTGACCGGCTCAAATCGGACTCAAACCGGACCAGACCAGCTCAAACCATGTGTTGACCGGCTCAAATCGGACTCAAACCGGACCAGACCGCCTCAAACCAATGTTGACTGGCTCGAACCAGACTCAAACTGGACCAGAACGGCTCAAACCGGACCAGACTGGCTCAAACCGGATCAAAACGGACCAGACCAGCTCAAACCGGGTTTGAGCAGCTGAAACCGGACCAGACCAGCTCAAACCGGACTCAAACTGGACCAGACCGGCTGAAAACGATTTTGACCAGCTCAAATCGGAGCAGACCGGCTCAAACCGGTTTTGACCAGCTCAGAAAAGCCCAGACCGGCTCTACCGGATCAAACCGGACCAGACCGGCTCACACCGAATCAAACCAAATCAAACCGTACCAGACCGGCTCTTAGACCAGATCAAACCTGACCAGACCAGCTCACACCCGTTTTGACCGGGTCAAACCAGAAAAGACGGGCTCAACCGGATCAAACCAGACCAGACCGCCTTTAACCAGATCAAACTGGACTAGAACGGCTCAAACCAGGGTTGACCGGCTCAAACCCGACCAGACTGGCTTAAACTGAACCAGACTGGCTCAAACAGTGTTTGCCGGCTCAATCCAGACTCAAACCAGACCAGAACGGCTGAAACCGGATTAGAGTGGCTCAAACCGGACCAGACCGGCTCAATCCGAATCAAACCGGACCAGAGCGGCTCTTAGACCAGCTCAAACCGGACCAGACCGGATCCAACAGCTTTTGACTGGCTGAAATCGGACTCAAACCCGACCAGACCGGCTGAAATGGGACGAGACCAGCTCAAACCGGTTTTGACCGGGTCAAATCGGACCAGACTGGCACAAACCGGTTTTGACCGGCTCAAACGTGACCAGACCGTCTGAAACCGGACCAGACAGGCTCTAACCGGTTTTGACTGGCTCAAACCCTACCAGACCAGCTAAAACCCGACCAGACCGGCTCAAACCAGACCAGACTGGCTCAACCAGATCAAAGCAGACCAGACCGGCTCAAACTGGATCAAAGCGGACCAGAACCGCTCAAACCGGATCAAACCGGACCAGACCGGCTCAAACCGGTTTTGACCAGCTCAAAGCAGACTAGACCGGCTCTAACCGGTTATGACCGGCTAAAACCGCACTCAAACCGGACCAGACCATCTCAAACTGTTGTTGTCCGGCTCAAACCGGACTCCAACCAGACCAGATTGGCTCAAACAGGTTTTGACCGGCTCAAAACGGACTCAAACCGGACAAGACCGTCTCAAACCCGTTTTGACTGGAACAAACCCCACCAGACCGGCTAAAACCGGAACAGACCTGCTCAAACCTGTTTTGACCGTCTCAAACCAGACGAGACCAGCACTAACCGGATCAAAACGGACCAGACCGGCACTTAGACCACCTCAAACCGGTTTTGACCGGCTCAATACAGACCAGACCGGCTCAAACTGGTTTTGACCTGCTCAAACCGGACTCAAACCAGACCAGAGCGGCTCAAATCGGATTTGACCGGCTGAAAACACACCATACCGGCTCAACCAGGTCAAACCGGACCAGACCTGCTTAAACCGGATCAAACCAGACGAGACCGGCCGAAACCGGGCCACATAGGCTCAAGCCCATTTTGACCAGCTCAAACCGGTCCAGAACGGCTAAAACCGGAACAGACCGGATCAATCCAGACTCTAACCGGACCAGACCAGCTCAAACGGGTTTTCACCGGCTCAAACCAGACCATACCGGCTCAACCGGATCAAACCGGACCAGACCGGCTTAAACCAGATCAAACCGGACCAGATCGGCTGAAACCGGACCAGACAGGCTCAAACCGGTTTTGACCAGTTCAAACACGACCAGACCGGCTAAAACTGGAACAGACCGGTTCAAACCGGACTCAAACCGGAGTTGACCGGCTCAAACCGGTTTTGACCAGCTCAAATCGGACCAGAGCAGAACAAACCGATTTTGACCGGCTCAAACCAGACTGAAACAGGACCAGATCGGCTCAAACCGGTTTTGACCAGCTCAAACCCAATCAGACCGGGTGAAACCGGATGAGACCAGCTGAAACCGGTTTTGACCAGCTCAAACCCAACCAGACCGGCTAAAACCGGACCAGACTGGCTCACATCAGTTTTGACCAGCTCAAACCGAACCAGACCAGCTCAACTGGATCAAACCGGACCAGACCAGCTTAAACCGGATCAAACCACCCCAGATTGGCTCTTAGACCGTCTCAAACGGATTTTGGTCCGCTCAATACGGACCAGAACGGCTCAAACCGGTTTTGACCGGCTAAAACCGGACCAGACCGGCTCAAACCAGACTCAAACCGGACCAGACCGACTCTAACCGGTTTTGACCGGCTCAAACTCGACCAGACCGGCTAAAACCAGACCATACCAGCTCTACCGAATCAAACCAGGCCAGACAGGCTTAAACCAGATCAAACCGGACCAGACCGGCTCAAACCGGTGTTGACCGGCTCAAATCGGACCAGACTGGCACAAACCGGCTGTGACCGGCTCAAACCGGACTCAAACCGGACCAGACCGTCTCAAACCAGTTTTGACCGGCTCAAACCGTACCAGACCGGCTCAAACCGGTTTTGACCAGCTCAAACTGGACCAGACCGGCTCAAACCGCTTTTGACCGGCTCAAACCAGATCACACACACTCAAACCGGATCAAATCGGACAAGACCTGCTCTAACCGGTTTTGAACAGCTCAAAGCGGACCAGACCGGCTGAAACCGGTTAGGACGGGATCACACCAGACCAGACCGGTGCAACCAGATCAAACCGGACCAGACCAGCTTAAACCGGTTTTGATAGGCTCAAACCGGGAGAGACCGGCTCAAACCGGAGCAGACCGGCTCAAACTGGATCAAACCGGACCAGGCCAGCTTCACCCGGATTAAACCATACCAGACCGGCTCAAACCGGTTGTGACCGGCTCAAATCGGACCAGACCGGCACTAACCAGTTTTGACAGGCTCAAACCGCACTCAAACTCTACCAGAGCGTGCACTCAGGAGAATAAACGCTCAGGGGAATGCCCACTCAGGGGAGCACTCAGAAACTGGAGTGCCCACTCAGGTGAGCGCTCACTCAGGGGAGTGCACACTCAGGGGAGTGCACACACAGTACAGTCCTCACTCAAGGGAGTGCACCCTCAGGGGAGTGCACACACAGGGGAGAGTTCACACAGGGGTGTGCACACTCAGGGGAGTGCGCACTCAGGAGAGTGCAAACCCAGGGGAGTTCTTACTCAGGAGAGTGCGAACTCAGAGGAGTGCACAGTCAGGGGAGTGCACACTCAGGAGAGTGCACACTAAGGGGTGTCCTCACTCAGATGAGTGCACTCTCAGGGGAGTGCGCACTCAGGGGAGCGCTCATTCAGGGGAGTGCACACTCAGGGGAGCGCTCACACAGGGTAGTGCCCACTCAGGGGAGTGGACACTCAGGGGTGTCCTCACCCAGGCAAGTGCACACCCTGGGGAGTGTGTACTCAGGGTAGCGCTCACTCAGGGGAGTGCACACTCAGGGGAGCGCAATCTCAGGGGAGCACACACTCAGGGGAGTGTACACTCAGGGGAGTGCTCATTCAGGAGAGTGCACACACAGGGGAGTGCACTCTCAGGGGAACGCTCACGCAGGAGAGTGCCCACTCAGGTGAGCGCTCACACATGGGAGTGCACACCCAGGGGAGTGCACACTCAGGGGAGTCCTCACTCAGGAGAGTGAAAACTCAGAGGAGTGCACACTCAGGGGAGTGATCACTCAGGGGAGTCATCACTCAGGCGAGTGCCCCCTCAGGAGAGTGCTCACTCAGGGGAGTGCACACTCAGGGGAGCCTCACTCAGTGGAGTGTACACACAAGGGAGTGCACACTCAGGAGAGTGCACACTCAGGGAAGTGTACACTCAGGGGATTGCTCATTCAGTGGAGTGCACACTCAGGGGTACCTCACTCAGGCGAGTTCACATTCAGGGAAGTGCACAATCAGGGGTGTCCTCACCCAGGCGAGTGCACATTTAAGGGACTTCACACACAGGGGAGCACTCACTCAGGGGAGTGCACACTCAGGGAAGTCCTCACTCAGGAAAGTGCAAACTCAGAGGAGTGCACACTCAGGGGAGGGCTCACTCAAAGGAGTCATCACTCAAGCGAGTGCCCCTCAGGTGAGCGCTCAGTCAGGGGAGTGCACACTCAGGGGAGAGCACACTCAGGGGAGTGTACACTCAGGGGAGTGCTCATTCAGTGGAGTGCACACTCAGGGGAGTCTTCACTCAGGCCAGTTCACACTCAGGGGAGTGATCACACGGGGTGTCCTCACCCACGCGAGGGCACACTCAGGGGTGTTCGCACTCAGGGAAGTGCTCACTCAGGGGAGCGCACACTCAGGGGAGCGAAATCTCAGGGGAGCAAACACTCAGGAGAGTGCACACTCAGGCGAGTCCTCACTCAGGTGAGTGCGAACTCAGAGGAGTGCACACTCAGGGTAGTGCACATTCAGGGGAGTGCACACTCAAGGGAGACCTCACTCAGGCGAGTGCACACTCAGGGGTGTGCACACTCAGAGGAGTGCTCACACAGGGGAGAGCACGCTGAGGGGAGTTCCCTCACAGGCGGGTGCACACTCGGGGGAGTGCACACTCAGAGTAGTCTTCACTCAGGCAAGTGCACTCTCAGGTGAGAACACACTCAGGGGAGCACACACTCAGGGGAGTGCACACTCAGGGGAGCGCACACTCAGGGGAGTGCACACTCAGTGGAGTCCTCACTCAGGAGAGTGTGAACTAAGCGGAGTGCACACTCGGGTATGATCACTCAGGGGAGTGCACACTAAGGGGAGTCCTCACTCATGCGAGTGTACACTCAGGAGAGTGCACACTCAGGGGAGTGCTCACTCGGGGGAGTGCACACTCAGAGGAGCTCACACTCAGGGGAGCACACACTCAGGGGAGTGCACACCAGGGGAGTCCTCATTCAGGAGTGTGCAAACTCAGAGGAGTGCACACTCAGCGGAGTGCTCACTCAGGGGAGTGCACACTCAGGGGTGTCCTCACTCAGGCGAGTGCACACTCAGGTGAGTGCCCACTCAGGGGAGTACACACTCAGGTGAGCATACACCCAGGGGACTGCACACTCAGGGGAGTCCTCACTAAGGAGAGTGCGAACTCAGGGGAGCGAAATCTCAGGGCAGCACACACTCAGGGGAGTGCACACTCAGGGGAGTCCACACTCAGGAGAGTGCGAACTCAGAGGAGTGCACATTCAGGGGAGTGCTCATTCAGGGGAGTACACACTCGGCGAGTCCTGAATCAGACGAGTGCACACTCAGGGTGTGCACACTCAGGGAGGCGCTCACAAAGCGGAGTGCCCACTCAGGTGAGTGCTCACTCAGGGAGTGCACACTCAGGGGATCAAACCGGACCAGACCAGTTCAAACCGGTTTTGACCGGCTCAAACCAGACCAAACGGGCTCAAACGGATCAAACCGGACCAGACCGGCTCAAACCGGTTTTGACCAGCTCAAAAAAGACCAGACCAGCTCAACCGGATCAAACCGGAACAGACCGGCTCAAACTGCCTCAAACCAGACCAGAACGGCTCAAACAGGATTTGACCAGCTGACACCGGACTAGACCGGCTGAAACCGGTTTCGACCGGCTCAAACTGGACTGAAACCTGAACAGACCGGCTCAAACGGGATTTGACCAGCTCATACCGGACCAGACAGACACAAATCGGATCAAACCAGACCAGACCGGCTCTTAGACCGGCTCAAACCGGTTTTGATCGGCTCAAATCGGAGCAGACAGGCACAACCCGTTTTTGACCGGGTCAAACCGGACTCAAATCGGAGCAGACCGGCTCAAATGGCTTTTGACCAGCTCAAACGAAACTGAAACCGGACCAGACCGGCTCAAACTGGCGTTAACCGGCTGAAACTGGACTCAAACCGGACCAGACCGGCTCACACCGGTTTTGACCAGCTCAAACCGAACCAGACCAGCTCAACTGGATCAAACCAGATCAGACCCACTTAAACCAGATCAAACTGGACCAGACCGGCTCTTATACCGTCTCAAACAGGTTTTCATCGTCTCAATACGGACCAGACAGGCTCAAACCGATTTTGATGGGCTCATACCAGACCAGACCGTCCCAAACGAGACTCAAACCGGACCATACCTGCTCAAACCGGTTTTGACCATGTCAAACCAGACCAGTCCTGCTAAACCAAATCAAACCGGACCAGACCGGCTTTAACTGGATCAAACCGGACTCAAACCAGACAAGACCAGCTCAAACCAGTTTGGACCGGCTCATACCAGACCATACAGGCTCAACCAGATTAAAGCGGACTAGACCGGATCAAACCGGATCAAACCAGACCAGAACCGCTCAAACCGGATCAAACCAGACCAGACCGGCTCAAACGTGTTTTGACCGGCTCAAACCGGACTCAAACCGAACCCGACCGGCTCAAACCGGTTTTGACCGGCTCAAACCGGACCAGGACCAGACTGTCTCAATCCGGACTCAAACCGGTCCAGACCGGATCAAACCGATGTTGACTGGCTCAAACCGGACTCAAACTGGAGCAGACAGGCTGAAACCAGTTTTGACCTGCTCAAACCTGACCAGAACGGCTCAAACCGGATTTGACCAGCTAAAGTCGTACCAGACCGGCACAAACCGGTTTTGACCATATCAAACCGGACTCAAACCGGACCAGACCGGCTCATACCAGTTTTTAGCGGCTGAAAACCAACCAGATTGGCTAAAACCGGACCAGACCGGCTCAAACCGGGTTTGACTGGCTCAAACCGGACCCAATTCGGAACAGACTGGCTCAAACCGGTGTTGACCAGCTCAAAATGGACTGAAGCTGGACCAGACCGGCTCAAACCGTTTTCGGCCGGCTCAAACTGGACCAGGATCAGACCGGCTCAAACCGGATTCAAACTGTACCAGACCGGCTCAAACGGGTGTAGACCGACTCAAACCGGACCCAAACCGGACCAGACAGGCTCCAACCTGTTTTGACCAGCTCAAACCGGACCAGACCGGCTCAACCGGACCAAATCGGACCAGACCGGCTTGAACCGGATCAAACTGGACCAGACCGGCTCCAACCGGTTTTGACTGGCTCAAACCAGGCCAGACTGGCTCCAACCGGTTTTGACCAGCTCAAACCGGGCCAGACTGGCTCAAACCGGACCAGACTGGCTCAAACCAATTTTGACCGGCTCATACCAGACCAGACAGGCTCAAACCGGGCCATACCAGCTCAAATCGGATCTAACCGGACTCAAACCGGTTTTCATCGGCTCAATCCGGACCAGACCACATCACACCGGTTTTGACCGGCTCAAACTGGACTCAAACCGGACCAGACCGGCTCAAAACAGACTCAAACCAGACACGACCGGCTCAAATCAGTTTTGACCGGCTCAAACTCAACCAGACCGGCACAAACCGGATCAAACCCGACAAGACGGGCTCTTACACTGGCTCAAACCGGTTTTGACCGGCTCAATACGGACCAGACCGACTGAAACCAGTTTTGACCGGCTCAAACCGGACTCACACTGGACCAGAACGGCTGAAACCGATTTTGATCGGCTCAAAGTACACCAGACCGGTTCAACCAGATCAAACCGGACCAGACTGGCTCAAACCGGATCAAACCGGAGCAGACGGGCTCCAACCTGTTTCGAACATATTAGACCGGCTCAAACCGGTTTTAACTGGCTCAAATCGAACTAGACCAGCTCAAACCGCTTTGGAATGGCCCAAACCGTTCTCAAACTGGTTTTGACCGGCTCAAACTGGACCACACCGGCTCAATCCGGTTTTCACAGTCTCAAATCTCACCAGACCGGCACAAACCGGTTTTGACCGACCCCAACCCGATCAGACCGTCTCAAAGCGGTTTGGACCGGCTCAAACCAGACCAGACCGGCTCAACCGGATCAAACCGGACCAGACCGGCTCTTAGACTGGCTGAAACCCGACCAGATGGGCTCAAAGCAGACCAGACCGTCTCACACAGGTTTTGACTGGCCCAAACCAGACCAGACTGGCTCGACCAGATCAAACCGGACCAGACCGGATCTTAGACCAGCTCAAAACCGTTTTGATTGGCTAAATACGGAGCAGACCGGCTCAAACGGGTTTTGACCGGCTCAAACCGGACTCAAACCGGACAAGACCGGCTCAAACTATTGTTGACGAGCTCAAACAGGACTCAAACCGGACCAGACCGGCTAAAAGCGGTGTTGACCGGCTCAAACCAAAATCAAACCGGACCAGAACAGCTCAAACCGGTTTAGACTGGCTCAAACCAGACCAGAACGGCTCATCCGGATCAAACCAGACCTGACCGGCTCAAACCGGATCAAACCGGACCAGACCGGCTCAAACCAGATCAAACTGGACCAGACCGGATCAAACCGGTTTTGAGCGGCTCAAACTGGACTCAAACCGGACCACACTGTCTGAAAAGGGTTGGGACCGGCTCAAACCGGCTTAAATCGGACCAGACCGGCTCAAACCGGTTTTGACTGGCTCAAACTCGACCAGACCGGCTAAAACCAAACTAGACTGGCTAAAACCAAACCAGACGGGCTCAAACCCGTTTTGACCAGCTGAAACCAGACCAGACCGGATCAAACCTGGCCAGACCGGCTCTAATCGGATCAAACCAGACCCGACCGGCTCATACAAGCTCCAACAGGACCAGACCGGCTCAGACCGGACTCAAGCCGGACCAGACCGGCTGAAAACGGGTTTGACCGGTGCAAACAGGACCAGACCATCTTAACCGGATCAAACCGGTCCAAACGGCTCAAACCAGTTTTGACCGGCTCAAACCAGACCACACAGGCTCAACCGGATCAAACCAGACCACACTGGCTCAAACCGGTTTTGACCGGCTCAAAATGGACAGGACAGGCTCAAACCGGATCAAACCGGACCAGACCAGCTGAAAATGGTTTTCACCAGTTCAAACCAGACTCAAACTGGAACAGACCGTCTCAAACCGGTTTTGACCGGCTCAAACTCAGAGGAGTGCACACTCAGGGGAGTGCTCACTCAGGAGAGTGCACACTCAGGGGTGTACTCTCCCCGGAGAGTGCACACTCAGGGGAGTGCGCACTCAGGGTTGTGCTCACAAATTGGAGCGCACACTCTGGTGAGCACGCACTCAGGGGAGTGCACACTCATGGGAGTCCTCACTCAGGAGGGTGTGAACTCAGGGGAGTGCACACTCAGGGGAGTGCACACACAGGGTAGTGCACACTCAGGGTAGTGCACACTCAGGGGTGTGCACACTCAGGGGAGTGCACACTCAGCGGAGAGCACACTCAGGGGAGCGAACACTCAGGGGAGTGCTCACTCAGCCGAGTCTTCACTCACGAGAGTGCAAACTCAGAGGAGTGCACACTCAGGGGAGTGGTCATTCAGGGGAGTGCACACCCAGGGGAGTCCTCACTCAGGTGAGTCCACAATCAGGGGAATGCCCACTCAGGGAAGCGCTCACAAAGGGGAGTGCCCACTCAGGTCAGCGCTCACTCAGGGGAGTGCACACTCAGTAGAGTCCTCACTCAAGCGAGTGCACCCTCTGGGGAGTGCACACACAGGGGAGAGCTCACTCATGGGAGTGCACACTCAGGGGAGCACACATTCAGGGGAGTGCACACTCAGGAGAGTGCACACCCAGGGGTGTTCTCACTCAGGAGAGTGCGAACTCAGAGGAGTGCACCCTCAGGGAAGAGCTCACACAGGAGAGTGCACACTCAGGGGTGTCCTCACCCAAGCGAGTGCACACTCAGAGGAGTGCACACTCAGGGGCATGCACACTCAGGTGAGCATACACTCAGGGGAGTGCACACTCAGGGGAGTGCAATCTGAGGGGAGTGCACACTCAGGGGAGTGTACACTCAGGGGAGTGCTCATTCACAGGAGTGCACACTCAGGGGAGTCCTCATGCAGGGGAGTGAACACACAGGGGAGTGCACACTCAGGGGAACGCTCACGCAGGAGAGTGCCCACCCAGGTGAGTGCTCACACATGGGAGTGCACACTCAGGGGGTACTCATTCAGGTGAGTGCACACTCAGAGTAGTCCTCACTCAGGCGAGTGAACACTCAGGGGAGTGCACACTCAGGGGAGCCCTCACTCAGGGGAGAGCACACTCACAGGAGTCCTCACTCAGGAGAGTGTGAACTCAGAGGAGTGCACACTCATGGGAGTGCACATTCAGTGGAGTGCACACACAGGAGTGTCCTCACTCAGGCGAGTGCACACACAGAGGAGTGCACTCTCAGGGGAGCACTCACACAGGGGAGTGCACACTCAGGTGAGCACACACCCAGGAGAATCCACACTCATGGGAGTCCTCACTCAGGAGAGTGCGAAATGAGAGGAGTGCACACTCAGGGGTGTCCTCACCAAGGCGAATGTACACTCAGGGGAGTCCTCCCTCAGGCGAGTGCAAACTCAGAGGGGTGCACACTCAGGGGAGCGCTCACTCGGGGAGGGCACACTCAGGGGAGTCCTCACTCAGGAGAGTGCAAACTCAGAGGAGTGCACACTCAGGGGAGCGCTCACTCAGGGGAGTGCACACCCTGGGGAGTGAACACTCAGGGGAGTGCACACTCAGGGGAGTGCACACTCAGGGGTCTCTTCACACAGATGAGTCCGCACTCAGGGGAGTGCGCAATCAGGGGAGCACTCACTCAGGGGATTTCACGCTCAGGGGAGTGCAAACTCAGGGAAGTGCACACCCTGGGGAGTGAACACCCAGGGGAATGCACACTCAGGGGAGTGCACACTCAGGCGTGCCTTCACCCAGGCGAGTGCACACTCAGGGGAGTGTGCACTCATGGGAGCACTCACTCAGGGGAGTGCACGCTCAGGGGAGCGCACACTCAGGTGAGTGCACACCCTGGGGAGTGAACACTCAGGGGAGTGCACATTCAGGGGAGTGCACACTCAGGGGAGTCCACACTCAGGGAAGTCCTCACTCAAGAGAGTGCAAACTCAGAAGAGTGCACACTCAGGGGAGGGCACACTCAAAGGAGTCATCACTCAAGAGAGTGCCCCCTCAGGAGAGCGCTCACTCAGGGGAACCTCAATCAGGCGAGTTCACACTCAGGGGAGTGCATACTCAGGGGTGTCTTCACCGAGGCGAGTTCACATTCAGGGGAGCGCACACTTAGGGGAGCACTCACTCAGGGGAGTGCACACACAGGGGAGAGCACACTCAGGGCAGTGCACTCTCAGTGGCGTCCTCACTCAGGAGAGTGAACTAAGAGGAGTGCACATTCAGGGGAGTCCTCACTCAGGTGAGTGCACTCTCAGGTGAGAGCACACTCAGGGGAGCGCTCACTCAGGGGAGTGCACACTCAGGGGAGTGCAAACTCAGGGGAGTGCGCTCTCAGTGGCATCCACACTCAGGAGTGTGAGAACTAACAGGAGTGCACACTCAGGGGAGTGCTCACTCAGGTGAGTGCACACTCAGGGGTGTCCTCAGTCAGGTGAGTGTACACTCTGGGGAGTGCACACTCATGGGAGCTCTCACTCAGGGGAGTGCACACTCAGGGGAGCGCACACAGAGGGGAGTGCACACCAGGAGAGTCCTCACTCAGGAGAGTGTGAACTCAGAGGAGTGCACATTCAGTGGAGTGCTAACTCAGGGAAGTGCACACTCAGGGGTGTCCTCACTCAGGCGACTGCACACTCAGGGGAGTGCGCACTCAGGGGCATGCACACTCAGGTGAGCATACACTCAGGGGAGTGCACACTCAGGGGAGTCCTCACTCAGGCAAGTTCACACTCATGGGTGTGCACACTCAGTAGTCCTCACTCAGGCGAGTGCACACTCAGGAGAGTGCCCACTCAGGGGAGCACTCACTCAGGGGAGTGCTCACTCAGGGGAGCGCACACCCTGGGGAGCGCACACTCTGGCAAGTTCACACTCAGCCGGGTTCTCACTTAGGAGAGTGCGAACTCAGAGGAGTGCACATTCAGGGGAGTGCTCATTCGGGGAGTACACACTCAGGGGAGTCCTCACTCAGACGACGGCACACTCAGGGAGTGCACACTCAGGGAGGCACTCACAAAGCGGAGTGCCCACTCAGGTGAGCGCTCACTCAGGGGAGTGCACACTCAGGGGATCAAACCGGTCATGACCGGTTCTAACAGGATTTGACCAGCTCAATACGGACCAGACCGGCTCAAACGGTTTTGACCGGCTCAAACTGGAGCAGACCGGCTGAAACAGGCTAGGATCGGCTCAATCCAGACCAGACCAGCTGAACCGGATCAAACCGGACCATACCGGCTTAAACCGGTGTTGTCAGGCTCAAACCGGGCCAGACCGGCTCAAACCAGATCAGACCGGCTCAAACCAGATCAGACCGGCTCAAACCGGTTCAAACAGTACCAGACCAGCTTAAACCGGATTAATCCATACCAGACCGGCTCAAACCGGTTTTGACCACCTCAAATCAGACCAGACAGGCACTAACCGGTTTTGACTGGCTCAAACCGCACTCAAACCGGACCAGACTGGCTCAAACTGGTTTTGACCTGCCAAAACCCGACCAGACCGGCTGAAACCGGACCAGACCGACACAAACCAGTTTTGAACGGCTCAAACATGACCGGATCGGCTAAAACCACAGCAGACCTGCTCATACTGGTGTCGACCGGCTCAAACAGGACCAGACTGGCTCAAACCGGTTTTCACCGGCTCAAACCAGACCAGACCGGCTCAAACCGGCTAAAACCGGAGCAGACCGGGTCAAACCAGGTTTTTCTGGCTCAAACTGGACTCAAACCCTACCAGACCGCCTCATACCGGGTTTGACCGGATCAATTCGGACTCATACCAGACCACATCGGCTCAAACCAGTTTTTACCGGCTCAAAACCGACCAGAATGGCACAAACCGGATCAAACCGAACCAGTCGGGTTAATCCGTTTTGGACCGGCTCAAAATGGACAAGACCGGCAAAATCAGGTCCAGACCCGCTTAAACCAGATAAAACCGAACCAGACGGGAAATTAGACCATCTCAAACCGGTTTTGATCAGCTCAATACGGACTAGACCAGCTCAAACTGGACCAGACCGGCTGAAACCGGTGTTGACCATCTTAAACCAGACCAGACTACCTTAAACCGGACCAGACTGGCTCAAAACGGGCTTGACCGGTTCAAACCGGATTCAAACCATACCAGACCTTTTCCAACCGGGTTTGACCGGCTCAAACTGGATCAGACCCACTCAAAACGGATCAAACCGGACCAGACCGGCCCTTAGACCGGCTCAAACCGGTTTTGACCAACTCAAACTGGACTCGAACCCGACCAGACCGGCTCAAACCGGTGCTGACCGGTTCAAACCAGACCAGACTGGCTCAAACCGGTGTTGACTGGCTCAAACCGGACTCACACCGGACCAGACTAGCTAAAACACGTTTTGACCGGCTCAAACCAGAACAGACCGGCTCAACCGGTTCAAACCGGACCAGACCGGCTCAGACCGGATTAAACCAAACAAGACCTGCTCAAACCAGTTTTCACCGGCTCAAACCGGACTCAAACCAGACCAGACCGGCTTATACCGGATCAAACCGGTTTTGACCGGCTCAATACGGACCATAACGTCTCAAACCGGTTTTGACCGGCTCAAACCGGACTCAAACCAGATCAGACCGGCTCAAACCGAACTCAAACCGGAACAGACCGGCTGAAAACGGTTTTGACCGGCTCAAACAGGACCAGAACGACTCAAACCTGTTTTGACCGGCTCAAACTGGACCAGACAGGCTAAAACCTGGTGAAACCGGACCAGACCAGCTGAAACCGGTTTTCACTGGGTCAAAGCGGACCAGACCGGCTCAAACCGGTTATGACCAGCTCAAACTGGTCTCAAACCGGACCAGACCGTCTCAAACTGGTGTTGACCAGCTCCAACCGCATTCAAACCGGACCAGACCGGCTCAAACCGGACCAAACCCATCCAGACCGTCTCAAACCGCTTTTGTCCAGCTCAAATCGGACTCAATCCGGACCACACCGTCTCAAACCGGTTTTGACCAGCTGAAACCAGAGCAGACCGGCTCAAACCGGTTTTGACCGGCTCAAATCGGACTCAAACCGGACCTGACCGGCTCAAACAGGTTTTGACCGGCTCAAACCCGTCCAGTCTGGCTCAATCCGGATCATACCAGATCAGAACGGCTAGTAGACTGTCTCAAACTGGTTTCGACTGGCTCAATACGGACCAGACTGGCTCAAACCGGTTTTGTCTGGCTCAAACCAGACTGAAACCGGACCAGAACAGCTCAAACCATACCAGACCACCTCAAACCGGTTTGGACCGGCTCAAATCGGACTCAAACCAGACCAGACCGGCTGAAACCGGTTTTGACCGGCTCAAACCCGACCAGACCGGCAAAAACCGGATGAAACCGAACCAGACCAGCTCAAACCGGTTTGGACCGGCTCAAACAGGACCAGACCGGCTCAAACCAGTCCAGACTGGCTTAAACCAGATCAATCCAGACCAGACCGGCTCTTAGACGGTCTCAAACCGGTTTTGATCGGCTCAATACGGACCAGAACGGCTCAATCCGGTTTTCACCGGCTCAAACCAGACCAGACCATCTCAAACCGGACTCAAACTGGACCGGACAGCCTCTAACCGATTTTGACCGGCTCATACCAGTACAGACCGGCTCAACCGTATCAAAGCGGACCCGACGGCTTAAACCGGATCAAACCGGACCAGACGGGCTCAAATCGGTGTTGACCGGCTCAAACCCGACCAGACTGGCTCAAACCAAACCAGACTGGCTCAAACCAGCTTTGACCGGCTCAAACCGGAATCAAACCGGACCAGACCGACTCAAACCGGGTTTGACCGGCCAAAACCCGACCAGAACGGCTGAAACCAGACCAGACTGACTCAAACCGGTTTTGACCGGCTCAAACACGAGCGGATTGGCTAAAACCACACCAGACCGGCTCAAACCGTTGTCGACCGGCTCAAACTGGACCAGACCGGCTCAAATCGGTTTTCACCGGCTCAAACCAGACCAGACCAGCTCAAACCGGCTAAAACCGGACCAGACCGGGTCGAACCAGTTTTGTCCGGCACAAACAGGACTCAAACCATACCAGACCGCCTCAAGCCGGTTTTGACCGGCTAAAATCGGACTCACACCGGACCAGATCGGCTCAAACCGCTTTTGACTGGCTGAAACCCGACCAGAATGGCACAAACCGAATCAAACCGTACCAGTCTGGTTGAAACCGGTTTGGACCGGCTCAAACCGGACCAGCCCGTCTTAAACTGGATCAAACTGGACCAGACCGGCTCTTAGATTGTCTCAAACCGGTTTTGATCGGCTCAACAGGTCCAGACCAGCTCAAACTGGACCAGACCGGCAAAAACCGGTGTTGACCATCTGAAACCCGACCAGACTGGCTTAAACCGGACCAGACTGGCTCAAAACGTGTTTGACCGGTTCAAACCGGATTCAAACTGGACAAGACCGCCTCCAACCGGGTTTGACTGGT
Source organism: Chlorocebus sabaeus (assembly GCF_047675955.1). Lineage (NCBI taxonomy): Eukaryota > Metazoa > Chordata > Mammalia > Primates > Cercopithecidae > Chlorocebus > Chlorocebus sabaeus. The sequence continues at coordinate 24,949 of NW_027328020.1, forward strand.
TCAAACCAGACCAGACGTGCTCAAACCAGATCAAACCGGAACAGACCGGCTCTTAGACCGGCTCAAACCGGTTTTGACCGGCTCAAACCGGACTCAAACCAGGCCAGACCGGCTCAAAACGTTGTTGACCGGTTCAAACCAGACCAGACTGGTTCAAACTAGTGTTGACCGGCTCAAACCGGACTCAAACTGTACCAGACCTGCCCTTAGACCGGCTCAAACCAGTTTTGAATGGCTCAAACCGGACCAGACGGGCTCAAACCGCATCAAAGCGGACCAGACGGACTCAAACCGGTTTTGACCAGCTCAAACCGGACTCCAATCGGACCAGACCGTCTCAAAATTGTTTTCAACAACTCAAACCAGAGCTGACCGGCTCAAAGCGGTTTTGACCGGCTGAAATCGGACTCAAACCGGAACAGACTGGCTCAAACCGGCTCAAACTGGACCACACGGACTAAAATCGCATCAAACCGGACGAGACCGACTCAAAACGGATCAATCCGGACCAGACCGGCTAGACCCGCTAAATCCGGTTTTGGGCGGCTCAAACCAGACTCAAACCGATATTGACTGGCTCAAACCAGGTCAAACCGGACCAGACCGGCTCAAACCGGGTCAAACCGGACCAGACCGGCTCAAACCGGTTTTGACCGGCTCAAACCGGACCACACCGGCTCAATCGGATCACACCGGACCACACCGGCTTAAACCGGATCAAACTGGACCAGACCGCCTCAAACGGGCATTGACCGGCTCAGACCCGACCAGACCGGCTTAAACCGGACCAGACTGGCTCAAACCGGGTTTGACTGGCTCACTCAGGGGAGTGTACATGAAGGGGAGTGCTCATTCAAGGGAGTGCACACTCAGGGGAGTCCTCACTGAGACAAGTGCACACTCAGGGGAGTGCACACTCAGGGAGATGTTAACAAAGCGGAGTGCCCACTCAGGTGAGCGCTCACTCAGGGGAGTGTACACTCGGGGGATCAAACTGGACCAGACCGACTCAAACCAGTTTTGACCAGCTCAAACACAACCGGATCGGCTAAAACCGAAATAGACCGGCTCAAACCGGTGTCGACAGGCTCAAACTGGTCCAGACCGGCTCAAACCGTTTTTCACCAGCTCAAACCAGACCAGACTTGCTCAAACTGGCTAAAACTAGACCAGAGCGGGTCAAACCAGTTTTGTCTGGCTCAAACCGGACTCAAACCGTACCAGACCGCCTCAATCCGGTTTTGAATGCCTCAAATCGGACTCAAACCCGACCAGATCGGCTCAAACCGCTTTTGACTGGCTCAAACCCGACCAGAATGGCACAAACCGGATCAAACCGGACCAGTATGGTCCAAAAATGTTTGGACTGTCTCATACCGGACCAGAACAGCTTAAACCGGATCAAACCGGTTTTGACCCGCTCAATACGGACCATAATGTCTCAAACCGGTTTTGACCGACTCACCGGACTCAAACCGGACCAGACAAGCTAAAACTGGCTCAATCCGGACCAGACCGGCTCAAACCGGACTCAAACCTGACCTGACCGGCTCAAACCGGTTATGACCAGCTCAAACCAGACTCAAACAGGACTAGACCGTCTCAAAATGGTGTTGACCGGCTACAACCAGAGTCAAACCGGAGCAGACCAGCTCAAACCGGTTTTGACCAGCTAAAACCGAACCAGACTGGCTCAAACCAGATTAAACCAGACCAGACCGGCTCAAACCAGTTTTGACCGGCTCAAACCGAATTCAAACCACACCAGACCGGCTCAAACCGGTTTTGACTGGCTCAAACCAGAGCAGACCGGCTCAAACAGGATCAAAACGGACCAGACCAGCTCTTAGACCAGCTCAAACATGTTTTGACCGGCTCAAATCGGACCAGACTGGCTCAAACCGGTTTTGACCAGCTCAAACTAGACCAGTCCAGCTCAACCGGATCAAAGCGGACCAGACTGTCTCAAAACGGGTTTGTCTGGCTCAAACCGGACTCAAACTGGACCAGACCGGCTGAAAACGGTTTTGACCGGCTCAAACAAGACCAGACCGACTCAAACCAGTTTTGACTGGCTCAAACTGGACCAGACAGGCTCAAACCGGATGAAACCAGACCAGACCGTCTCAAATCGGTTTTGACCGGCTCTAAGCGGACCAGACTGGTTCAAACCGGTTATGACCAGCTCAAACCGGACTCAAACCAGACCAGACCATCTCAAAAAGGTGTTGACCGGCTCCAACCAGACTCAAACCGGACCAGACCAAGTCCAACCGGTTTTGACCAGCTCAAAGCTGACCAGACCGGCTCAACAGGATCAAACCGGACCAGACCATCTTAAACCAGATTAAACAGGAGCAGACCAGCTCAAACCGGTTTCGACCGCCTCAAACCGGACGAGTCCGGCTCAAACTGGTTTTCACCGGCTCAAACCGTACGAGTCCGGCTCAAACCAGTTTTCACTGGTGTCAACCGGACCAAGGCCAGAACACCTCAAACTGGACTCAAACCGGACCAGACCGGATTAAATTGCTATTGACCGTCTCAAACCGTACTCTAACCGGACCAAAACGGCTCAAACGGGCTTTGCCTGACTCAAACCGCACCAGGACCAGATCGGCTCAAACCGGACTCAAACCGGACCAGAACGGCTCAAACCGGTGTTGACCGGCCCAAACCGGACTCAAACCGGACCAGACTGGTTCAAACTGGTTTTGACCGGCAAACCGGACCAGACTGGCTCAACCGGATCAAACCGAACCAGACAGGCTTAAACCGGATCAAACCGGTTTTGACCGGCTCAAACCGGACTCAAACCGGACCAGACCGGCTCAAACTGGTGTTGACCAGCTCCAACCAAACTCAATCCGAACCAGAGTGGCCCAAACCGGTTTTGACCGTCTCAAACCGGACAAGACCGGCTCAAACCGGATCAAACCGGACCAGACCGGCTCAAACCGGTTTTGACCGGCTCAAACCGGACTCAACCGGAGCAGACCGGCTCAAACTGGTGTTGACAAGCTCCAACCGGACTCAGTCCAAACCAGACCGGCCCAAACCGGTTTTGACCAGCTCAAACCGGACAAGACCGGCTCAAACCGGATCAAACCGGACCAGACTGGCTCAAACTGATTTTGACTGGCTCAAACCAGACTCAAACCGGACCAGACCGGATCAAACCGGTTTTTACCGGCTCAAACTAGACCAGAACGGCACAAACCGGATCAAACCATACCAGACAGGCTCAAACCGGTTTGGACCAGCTCAAACCGGATCACACCGGACCAGACCGGCTCTTAGACCGTCTCAAACTGGTTTTGATCAGCTCAATACGGACCAAACAGGCTCTAACCGGACCAGACTGGCTAAAACCGTTGTTCACCATCTCAAACCGTACTCAATCTGGACCAGACCGGCTCAAACCATTTTGACCATCTCAAACCAGACCAGACCAACTCAATGGGATCAAACTGGACCACACCGGCTTGAACCGGATCAAACCGGACCAGACCGGCTCAAACTGGTTTTGACTGGCTCAAACCAGAACAGACCGGCTCAACCGGATCAAACCGGACCAGACCGGCTCAAACCGGCACAAACCGGACCAGACCGGCTTAAACAGGATTTGACTGGCTCAAACCAAAGCAGACCGGCTCAAACAGGATCAAAACGGACCAGACCGGCTCTTAGACCAGTTCAAACATGTTTTGACCGTATCAAATCGGACAAGACCGGCTCAAACCGGTTTTGACCAGCTCAAACTGGACCAGACCGGCTCAACCAAATCAAATCGGACCAGACCGGCTCAACCGGATCAAACCAAACCACATAGGCTTAAAGCGGATCAAATCGAACCATACAGGCTTAAACCGGATCAAACTGGACCAGACAGGCTCAAACTGGTGATGACCGACTCAGATCCGACCAGACCGGCTTAAACTGGACCAGACTGGCTCAAACCAGGTTTGACCGTCTGAAACCGGACTCATACCGGACCAGACCGGCTCAAACCGGTTTTGACCAGCTCAAACCAAACCAGACCGGCTCAAACCAGATCAAACCGGACCAGAACAGCTGAAAGCGGTTTTCACCGGCTCAAACCAGACCAGACCAGCTCAACCGGCTCAAACGGACCAGACCGGCTCAAACCGGGTTTGTCCGGCTCAAACCGAACTCAAACCAGAACCGACTGGCTCAATTCGGACCAGACCGGCTCAAACCGGCTTTGACTGGCTCAAACCTGACCGACCGGCTCAAACAGGATCAAAACGGACCAGACCGCCTCTTAGACCAGCTCAAACATGTTTTGACCAGCTCAAATCGGACCAGACCGGCTCAAACCGGTTTTGACCGACTGAAACCAGACCAGACCGGCTAAACCAGATCAAATCGGACCAGACGGGCTTAAACCGGATCAAACCGGACCAGACTGGCTCAAACCGGTGTTGACCGGCTCAGACCGGACTCAACCCGGACCAGACCGGCTCAAACCGGTGTTGAACGGCTCAAACCAGTTTCAAATCGGACCAGTCCGGCTCAAATCTGTTTCGACTGGCTCAAACCGGACGAGACCAGCACAAACCGGTTTTCACCAGCTCAAAACGAACAAGGACCATACCGGCTCAGACCAGACTCAAAGGGGACCAGACCGGCTCAAACGAGTGTAGACCGGCTCAAACCGGACCCAAACCAGGCCAGACCAGCTCCAACCGGTATTGACCAGCTCAAACCGGACCATACCGGCTCAACCGTATCAAATCGGACCAGACAGGCTTAAAAGGGATCAAACCGGACAAGACGGCCTCAAAATGGTGTTGACCGGCTCAGACCGGAACAGAAAGGCTTAAACCGGGCCAGACCGGCTCAAACCGGTTTTGACCACCTCAAATCAGACCAGACAGGCAATAACCGGTTTTGACTGGCTCAAACAGCACTCAAACCGGACCAGACCGGCTCAAACCGAGTTTGACCGGCCCAAACCCGACCAGACCGGCTGAAACCGGACCAGACTGACTCAAACCGGTTTTGACCGGATCAAACACCACCGGATCAGCTAAAACCACACCAGACCGGCTCAAACCGGTGTCGACCGGCTGAAACTGGACCAGACCGGCTCAAACCGGATTTCACCGTCTCAAACCAGACCAGATCGGCTCAAACCGGCTAAAAACGGACCAGACTGGGTCGAACCAGTTTTGTCCGGCTCAAACCGGACTCAAACCGTACCAGACAGCATCAAACCGGTTTTGACCGGCTCAAATCGGACTCAAACCGGACCAGATCGGCTCAAACCGGTTTTGACCGGCTCAAACACGACCAGAATGGCACAAACCGGATCAAACCACTAGTCTGGTTCAAACCGATTTGGACCGGCTCAAACCTGACCAGACCATCTCAAACCGGTCCAGACCTGCTTAAACCGGATCAAACCGGACCACACTGGCTCTTAGACCGTCTCAAACCGGTTTTGATCGGCTCAATACGGACCAGACCGGCTCAAACCGGACCACACCGGCTAAAACCCGTGTTGACCATCTGAAACCCGACTAGACTGGCTTAAACAGGACCAGACCAGCTCAAAACGGGTTTGACCAGTTCAAACCGAATTCAAACAGGACCAGACCGGCTCCAACCGGGTTTGACCACGTCAAACCGGACCAGACCCGCTCAAACCGGATCAAACCGGACCAGACCGGTTCTTAGACCGGCTCAAACCGGTTTTGACCGGCTCAAACCGGACTCAAACCGGACCAGACCGGCTCAAACCGGTGTTGACCGGTTCAAAGCAGACCAGACTGGCTCAAACTAGTGTTGACCGGCTCAAACCAGACTCAAACCGGACCAGACTAGCTAAAACACGTTTTGACCGGCTCAAACCAGAACAGACCGGCTCAACAGGTTAAAACCGGACCAGACCGGCTCAAACCGGATTAAACCGAACAAGACCAGCTCAAACCGGTTTTCACCGGCTCAAACCGATCCAGACCGGCTTAAACCGGATCAAACCAATTTTGACCGGATCAACACGCACCATAACGTCTCAAACCGGATTTGACGGGCTCAAACCGGACTCAAACCGGACCAGGCGAGCTAAAACCGGCTCAAACCGGACCAGACCATCTCAAACCGGACTCAAACCGGACCAGACTGGCTGAAAACGGTTTTGACCGGCTCAAACAAGACCAGACCGGCTCAAACCGGTTTTGACCTGCTCAAACTGGACCAGACAGGCTCAAACCGTGTCAAACACGGACCAGACGGGCTCAAATGGGTGTTGACCGGCTCAATCCCGGCCAGACTGGCTCAAACCGGACCAGACTGGCTGAAACCTGCTTTGACCAGCTCAGACCGGACTCAAACCGGACCAGACCGGCTCAAACCGGGTTTGACTGGCTCAAACCCGACCAGACTGGCTCAAACCGGACCATACTGGCTCAAACCGGCTTTGACCAGCTCAAACAGGACTCAAACCGGACAAAACCGGCTCAAACCGGGTTTGAACGGCTCAAACCGGACTAGAAACGCTCAAACCGGATCAAACCGTACCAGACCTGCCCTTAGAACAGCTCAAACCGTTTTTGACCACCTCAAACAAGACCAGACCGGCTCAAACCAGATCAAACCGGACCAGACCGGCTCTAACCAGTTTTTACCGGCTCAAACCGGACGAGACTGGCTCAAAACGGATCAATCTGCACCAGACCGGCTAGACCTGCTAAATCCGGTTTTGGCCGGCTCAAACCGGAAAACACCAGCTCAAACCAGGCTTGACCAGCTCAAACCTGATCAAACCCGACCAGAACGGCCCTTAGACCAGCTCAAACAGGTTTTGACAGGCTCAAATCGAAACAGACCCCCTCAGACCGATTTTGACTGGCTCAAACCAGATTCAAACCGGTTTTGACCAGCACAAACTGGACCAGACCGACTCAAACCGGTTTTGACCGGCTCAAACTGGACTCAAACCAGAACAGACCAGCTGAAACCGGACTCAAACCGTACTAGACCGGCTCAAACCGGTTTTGATCGGCTCAAACCGGACCAGGAGCATACCGGCTCAAACCGGGCTCAAACTCCACCATACCTGCTCAAACCGGTTTGGGCCGGCTCCAACTGGACCAGAACGTCTCAATCCGGCTCAAACCGGACCAGACCGGCTCGAACAGGATTTTACTGGCTCAAACCGGAGCACATCAGCTCAATCCGGGTTTCACCGGCTCAAACCTGATCCCACCAGTTCAAACCGGGCCAGACCAGCTCAAGTCGGATCAAACCGGACCAGACCGTCTCAAACTGTCTCAAACTGGACCAGACCGGCTCAAACCGGTCTCAAACCAGACCAGACCGGCTGAAAACTGTTTGACCGGCTCCAACCAGAGCAGACCATCTCAAACCAGATCAATCCGGACCAACCGGCTCAAACGGGTTTTGTCCGGCTCAAACCAGAGCAGACAGGCTCAACGGGATCAAACCGGACCCGACCGGCTCAAACCGGTATTGACCGGTTCAAATCGGACTCAAACAGGATGAGAGCGGCTCAAACCGGTGTTAACCTGCTCAAACCGGACTCAAAGCGATCAGACCGGCTCAAACCGGTGTTGACCGGCTCAAACTAGACCATACCGGCTCAAATCAGGCAAGACCAGCTCAATCGGATCATACCGGACCAGACAGGCTCAAACCGGCTCAAACCGGACCACACCGGGACAAATCGGACCAGACCGGCTCAACCAGATCAAACAAGAGCCGACAGGCACAAACCGGTTTTGACAGGCTCAATCCGGACTCAAACCGGGCCACACCGGCTCAAACCCGTGTTGACCGACTCAAACCAGACTCAAACCGCACCAGACCGGCTCACAACACTTTTGACCAGCTCAAACCGGACCAGACCGTCTCAAACCAGACTCAAACAGGACCAGACCGGATCAAACTGCTTTTCACCAGGTCAAACCAGACCAGACCGGCTCAACCGGATCAAACCGGACCAGACCGGCTTTAATCGGATCAAACCGGACAAGACCAGCTCAAACCATGGTTGACCGGATCAAACCCGACCAGACAGGCTTAAACAGGACTAGACTGCCTCAAACAGGGTTTGAGCGGCTCAAACCGGGCTCAAATCGGACCAGAACGGCTCAAACCGGGATAGACTGACTAAAACTGGACCAGACCAGTTCAAACTGAATCAAACCGGACCAGGCCGGCTCTTCGACCGGCTCAAACGGGACCAGACCGGCTCAAACCGGTATTGACCGGCTCAAATCGGACTCAAACTGGAGCAGACCGGCACAAACCAGTGTTAACCGGCTCAAACTGGACTCAAACTGGATCAGACCGGCTCAAACCGGTGTTGACCGGCTCAAACCAGATTCACACTGGACCAGAACGGTTCAAACCAGACCAGACAGGCTCAAACCTGATCAAACCAGACCAGAATGGCTCAAACCAGGTTTTAAAGGCTCAAAGCAGACTCAAACCGGACCAGACAGGCTCAAACCGGTTTTGAACTGACATTTTGGATCCCGTTGAAGACTATAGGGCCAAAGGAAATATCCTCCAATCAAAATGAGAAAGAAGCTTTCTGAGAAACTTCTTTGTGATCTGTGAATTCATCTCACAGAGTTACACCTTTCCCCTCAAGAAGCCTTTCTCTAAGACTGTTCTTGTGGAATTTGCAAAGTGATATTTGGATGTCCATGGAGGGCTATGGTGAAAAGGGAAATATCTTCAGATAAAAACTGGAAAGAAGCTTTCTGAGAGTTTGTTTTGTGTTGTGTGAATACATGTCACAGAGTTACAGCATTCCCCTCCAGAAGCCGTTCACTAAGACTGTTCTTCTGGAATCTGCAAAAGGATATTTGGAAGCCCATAGAGGCCTATGGTGAAAAAGAAAATATCCTCAGATGAAAACTGGAAAGAAGCTTTCTGAGAAACTGCTTTGTGATGTATGACTTCCACTCACTGAGTTACAGCTGTATTTCGTGGAGCTGTTTGCTAGCCTTATTTCTGTAGAATCTCAGAAATGATATTTCGGATCCCTTTGAAGACTATAAGGCCGTGATAAAAGAAATATCCTCAGATAAAAACTGGGAAGAAGCTTTCCGAGAAACTGCTTTGTGATGTGTCACTTCCACTCACTGAGTTAAAGCTGTATGTCGTAGAGCTGTTTGATCGCCTTATTTCTGTGGAATCTAAGAACTGATATTTCAGATCCCTTTGAAGTCTATAATGCTAAAGGAAATATCCTCCAATCAAAATGAGAAAGAAGCTTTCTGAGAAACTTCTTTGGGACCTGTGAATTCATCTCACAGAGTTATAGCTTTCCCCTCAAGAAGATTTTCACTATGACTGTTCTTGTCAAATTAGCAAAGTGATATTCGGAAGCCCATTGAGGGCTACGGTGAAAAGGGAAATATCCTCAGATAAAAACTGGAAAGAAGCTTTCTGAGAAACTGCTTTGTGTTCTGTGAATATATCTCCCAGATTTACAGCTTTCCCCGCCAGAAGCCGTTCACTAAGACTGTTTTTGTGGAATTTGCAAAGGGATATTTGGAAGCGCACAGAGGCCTATGGTGAAAAAGAAAATATCCTCAGATGAAAACTGGAAAGAGGAGACAGAGTGAGACTCCGTCTCAAAAAAAAAAAAAAAAAAAAAAAAAAAAAAAAAAAAAAAAAAAAAAAAAAAAACTGGAAAGAAGCTTTCTGAGAAACTGCTTTGCGATGTGTGACTTTCACTCACTGAGTTACAGCTGTATTTCGTGGAGCTGTGTGCTAGCCTTATTTCTGTGGAATCTGAGAACTGATATTTCGGATCCTTTGAAGACTATAGGGCCAAAGGAAATATCCTCCCATCGAAAGGAGAAAGCAGCTTTCTCAGAAACTTCTTTGTGATCTGTGAATTCATCTCATAGAGTTACAGCTTTCCCCTAAAGAAGCCTTTCGCTAAGACTGTTCTTGTGGAATTTGAAGAGTGATATATGGAAGCCCATAGAGGGCAATGGTGAAAAAGGAAACATCTTCAGTTTAAAACTGGAAAGAAGCTTTGTGAGAAACTGCACTCTGTTCTGTTAATTCATCTCACAGAGTTACATCTTTCCCCTCCAGAAGCCGTTCACTAAGACTGTTCTTGTGGAATTTTCAAAGGGATATTTGGAAGCCCATAGAGGCCTATGGTGAAAAAGAAGTTATCCTCAAATAAAAACTGGAAGGAAACTTTCTGAGAAACTGCTTTGTTTTCTGTGAATTCATCTCACAGAGTTACAGCTTTGCCCTCCTGCAGCTGTTCGCTAAGACAGTTCTTGAGGAATTTGCAAAGGGATATTTGGAAGCCCATAGAGGCCAATGGTGAAAATGAAAATATCCTCAGATGAAAATTGGAAAGAAGCTTTCTGAGAAACTGCTTTGTGATGTGTGACTTCCACTCACTGAGTTACAGCTGTATTTTGTGGAGCTGTTTGCTGGCCTAATTTCTGTGGATTCTGAGAACTGATATTTCGGATCCCTTGGAAGACTATAGGGCCAAAGGAAACATCCTCCGATCAAAATGAGAAAGAAGATTTCTGAGAAACTACTTTGTGATCTGTTAATTCATTTCACAGAGTTACAGCTTTCCCTTCAAGAAACCTTTCGCTAAGACTGTTCCTGTGAAATTTGAAAGTGATATTTGGAAGCCCATGGAGGTCTATGGTGAAAAGTGAAATACCTCAGATAAAAACTGGAAAGAAGCTTTCTGAGAAACTGCTTTGTGTTCTTTGAATTCATCTCTGAGAGTTACAGCTTTCCCCTCCAGAAGTCGTTCGCTAAGACTGTTCTTGTGCAATTTGCAAAGGGATATTTGGAAGCCCAAAGAGGACTACGGTGGAAAAGAAAATATCCTCAGATGAAAACTGGAAAGAAGCTTTATGAGAAACTGCTTTGTGATGTGTGACTTCCACTCACTGAGTTACAGCTGTATTTCATGAAACTGTTTGCTAGCCTTATTTCTGTGGATTCTGAGAACTGATATTTCGGATCTCTTTGAAGACTATAGGACCAAAAGAAATATCCTCTGATCAAAATGAGAAAGAAGCTTTCTGAGAAACTGCTTTGTGATCTGTGAATTCATCTCACAGAGTTACAGCTTTCCCCTAAGAAGCCTTTCGGTAACGCTCTTCTGGAATTTCAAAGGGACATATGGAAGCCCAAGGAAGGCTGTGGTGAAAAGGGAAATATACTCAGACAAAAACCATAAAGAAGCTTTCTGAGAAACTGCTTCGTGTTCTGTGAATATATCTCCCAGAATTAGAAATTTCCCTTCCAGAAGCCGTTCGCTAAGACTGTTCTTGTGGAATATGCAAAGGGATATTTGGAAGCCCCTGGAGGGCTATGGTGAAAATGGAAATATCCTCAGATAAAAACTGGAAAGAAGTTTTCTGAGAAACGACTTTGTGTTCTGTGGATTCATCTCTCAGAGTTACAGGTTTCTCTTCCAGAAGCCGTTCGCTAAGACTGTTCTGGTGGAATTTGCAAAGGGATATATGGAAGCCCATAGAGGCCTATGGTGAAAAAGAAAATATCCTCAGATGAAAATTGGAAAGAAGCTTCCTTAGAAACTGGTTTGTGATGTATGACTTCCCCTCTCTGTGTTACAGCTGTATTTCATTGAGCTGTTTTCTAGACTTATTTCATGGAATCTGAGAACTGATATTTCGGATCCCTTGAAAGAAAATAGGGCCAAAGGAAATATCCCCTGATCAAAATGAGAAAGAAGCTATGTGAGAAACGTTGTGCTGATCTGTGAATTCATCTCACAGAGTTACAGCTTTTCCCGCAAGAAGCCTTTCGCTAAGACTGTTCTTGAGGAATTTGCAGAGTGATATTTAGAAGACCATGGAGGGCTACGGTGAAAAGGGAAATATCCTCAGATAAAAACTGGAAAGAAGCTTTCTGAGAAACTGCTCTGTAATGTGTTACTTCCACTCACTGAGTTAAAGCTGTATGTCATAGAGCTGTTTGCTAGCCTTATTACTGTGGAATCTGATAACTGATATTTCGGATCCTTTTGAAGACTATAATGCTAAAGGAAATATCCTCCAATCAAAATGAGAAAGAAGCTTTCTGAGAAACTTCGTGGTGACCTATGAATTCATCTCACAGAGTTATAGCTTTTCCCTCAAGAAGCTTTTCGCTAAGACTGTTCTTGTGAAATTTCCAACGTGATATTTGGAAGCCCATAGAGGTCTATGGTGAAAAGGGAAATATCCTCAGATCAAAACTGGAAAGAAGCTTTCTGAGAAACTTCTTTGAGATCTGTGAATTCATCTCCCAGAGTTACAGCTTTCCCCTCCAGAAGCCGTTCGCTAAGACTGTTCTTGTGGAATTTACAAAGGGATATATGGAAGTGCATAGAGGCCTATGGTGCAAAAGAAATTATCCTCAGATGAAAACTGGAAAGAAGCTTTCTGAGAGACTGCTTTGTGATGTGTGAATTAAACTCACTGAGATACAGCTGTATTTCGTGGAGCTGTGTGCTAGTCTTATTTCTGTCTAATCTGATAACTGATATTTTGAATCCCTTTGAAGACTATAGGGCCAAAGGAGATATCCTCCAATCAAAATGAGAAAGAAGCTTTCTGAGAAACTTCTTTGTGATCTGTGAATTCATCTCACAGAGTTACACCTTTCCCCTCAAGAAGCCTTTCTCTAAGACTGTTCTTGTGGAATTTGCAAAGTGATATTTGGATGACCATGGAGGGCTATGGTGAAAAGGGAAATATCTTCAGATAAAAACTAGAAAGAAGCTTTCTGAGAGTTTGTTTTGTGTTGTGTGAATTCATGTCACAGAGTTACAGCCTTCCCCTCCAGAAGCCGTTCGGTAAGACTGTTCTTGTGGAATCTGCAAAAGGATATTTAGAATCCCATAGAAGCCTATGGTGAAAAAGAAAATATCCTCAGATGAAAACTGGAAAGAAGCTTTCTGAGAAACTGCTTTGTGATGTGTGACTTCCACTCACTGAGTTACAGCTGTATTTCATGGAGCTGTTTGCTAACCTTATTTCTGTGGAATCTGAGAACTGATATTTCGAATTCCTTGAAGACTATAGGGCCAAAGAAAATATCCTCTGATCAAAAGGAGAAAAAGCTTTCTCAGAAACTTCTTTGTGATCTGTGAATTCATGTCACAGAGTTACACCTTTCCCCTCAAGAAGCCTTTCTCTAAGACTCTTCTTGTGGAATTTTCAAAGTGATATTTGGAAGCCCATGAAGGGCTATTGTGAAAAGGGAAACATTCTCAGATAAAAACAGGAAAGAAGCTTTCTGAGTAACTGCTTTGGGTTCTGTGAATTCATCGCCGAGAGTTACAGCTTTCCCCTCCAGAAGCCGTTCGCTAGGACTGTTCTTGTGGAATTTGCAAAGGGATATTTGGAAGCCCATAGAGGCCTATGGTGAAAAAGAAAATATCCTCATATGAAAACTGGAAAGAAGCTTTCTCAGAAACTGCTTTGTGATGTGAGAATTCCACTCACTGAGTTACAGCTTTATTTCGTGGAGCTGTTGGCTAGCCTTATTTCTGTGGAATCTGAGAACTGATATTTTGGATCCCTTTGAAGACTATAGGGCCAAAGGAAATATCCTCCGATCAAAATGAGAAAGAAGCTTTCTGAGAAAATTCTTTGTGATCTGTGAATTCATTTCACAGAGTTACTGCTTTCCCCTCAAGAAGCCTTTCTCTAAGACTGTTCTTGTGGAATTTCACAGTGATATTTTCAAGCCCATGGAGGGCTATGGTGAAAAGGGAAATATCCTCAGATAAAAACTGGAAAGAAGCTTTCTGAGAAAACTGCTTTGTGTTCTGTGAATTCACCTCCCAGACTTAGAGCTTTCCCCTCCAGAAGCCGTTCGCTAAGACTGTTCTTGTGGAACTTGCAAAGGGATATTTGGAAGCCCATAGAGGCTTATGGTGAAAAAGAAGTTATCCTCAAATAAAAACTGGAAAGAAACTTTGTGAGAAACTGTTTCGTGATGTGTGACTTCCACTCACTGAGTCACACCTGTATTTCGTGGAGCTGTTTGCTACCCTTATTTTTGTGGAATCTGAGAATTAATATTTCGGATCCCTTTGAAGACTATAGGGCCAAAGGAAATATCCTCCGATCAAAATGAGAAAGAAGCTTTCTGAGAAACTTCTTTGTGATCTGTGAATTCATCTCACAGATTTACAGCTTTGCCTCAAGAAGCCTTTCGCTATGAGTGCTCTTGTGGAATTTGCAAAGTGATATTTGGAAGCCCATGGAGTGCTATGGTGAAAAGGGAAATATCCTCAGAAAAAAACAGGAAAGAAGCTTTCTGAGAAACTGCTTTGTGTTCTGTGAATTCATCTCACAGAGTTACAGCATTCCCCTCCAGAAGCCGTTCGCTAAGACTGTTCTTGTGTAATTTTCAAAGGGATATTTGGAAGCCCATAGATTTCTAGGTGAAAACGAAAACTGATATTTCGGATCCCTTTGAACACTAACCCTAACCCTAACCCTAACCCTAACCCTAACTCCAGCTCAAACCGGACGAGTACCAAACCGTCTCAAACCGGACTCAAACCGTACCAGAACGGCTCAAACCAGTTTGGACCGGCTCATACCAGATCATACAGGCTCAACCAGATCAAAGCGGACCAGACCGGATCAAACCGGACCAAACCGGACCAGAACCGCTCAAACCAGATCAAACCAGACCAGACCGGCTCAAACCGGTTTTGACTGGCTCAAACAGGACTCAAATCGGACCCGATCGGCTCAAACCGGTTTTGACTGGCTCAAACTGGACCAGGACCAGACCATCTCAATCCCGTCTCAAACCGGACCAGACCGGATCAAACCGATGTTGACTGGCTCAAACCAGACACAAACCGGACCAGACAGGCAGAAACCGGTTTTGACCTGCTCAAACCCGACCAGAACGGCTCAAACCGGATTTGACCGGCTAAAGTCGTACCAGACCGGCACAAACCGGTCTTGACCATATGAAACTGGACTCAAACCCGACCAGACCAGCTCAACCGGCTCAAAGCGGACCAGATTGGCTCAAACCGGGTTTGTCTGCCTGAAACCGGACTCAAACCAGACCAGACCGGCTCAAATTGGACCAGACCGGCTCAAACCGGTTTTGACTGCCTCAAACCAGAGCCTACAGGCTCAAACAGGATCAAAACGGACCAGACCAGCCCTTAGACCAGCTCAAACATGTTTTGATCGGCTCAAATCCGACCAGACCGGCTCAAACCGAACCAGACCGGCTCCAACTGGTTTTGACCAGCTGAAACGGGACCAGACCGGCTTAAACCGGATCAAACCGCACCAGACCGGCTCAAACTGGTGTTGACCGGCTCAGACCGGACTCAAACCGGACCAGACCGTCTCAAACCAGTGTTGAACGGTTCAAACTGGATTCAAACCGGACCAATCGGGCTCAAACACCTTTAGACAGGCTCAAACCGAACGAGACTGGCTCAAACCGGTTTTCACCGGCTCAAAATGAACCAGGACCAGACCGGCTCAAACCAGACTCAAACGGGACCAGACCGGCTCAAACCGGTGTAGACCGGCTCCAACCAGACCCAAACCGGACCAGGCCGTCTCCAACGGGTTTTGACCAGCTCAAACTGGACCACACCGGCTCAACCGGATCAAACCGGACCAGACAGGTTTAACCGGATCAAACCGGACCAGACTGGCTGAAGCCGGTGTTGACCGGCTCAGACAGGACTCAAACCGGACCAGACTGTCTCAAACCAGTGTTGAACGTCTCAAACCGGATTGAAACCGGAACAGTCCGGCTCAAATCGGTTTCCACTGGCTCAAATCAGACGAGACCAGCTCAAATCGGTTTTCACCAGCTCAGAACGAACCAGAACCAGACCGGCTCAAACCAGACTCACACCGGACCAGACCGGCTCAAACGGGTGTAGACCGGCTCAAACCAGACTGAAGCCGGACCAGACTGGCTCCAACCGGTTTTGACCAGCTCAAACCGGACCAAACCAGCTCAACCAGTACAAACCGGACCAGACCGGCTCAAACCGGATTAAACCAGATCAGACCGTCTCAAATCGTTTTTCACCGGCTCAAACCGGACTGAAACAGGACCAGACCGGCACAAACTAGACTCAAACCGGCCTAGACCGGCTCAAACCGGTTTCGACTGGCTCAAACCAGACCAGACAGGCTCAATTGGCTCAAACCGTACCAGACCGGCATAAAACGAATCAATCTGGTTTTGACCGGCTCAATACGGACCATACCGGCTCAAACCGGACCAGAAAAGCTCAAACCAGCTCAAACCGGGCCAGACCGGCTCAACCGGATCAAACCGGGTGAGACCAGCTTAAACCGGTTTTGACTGGCTCAAACCGGAGCAGACCGGCCCAAACAGGATCAAAACGGAGCAGACCGGCTCTTAGACCAGCTCAAACATGTTTTGACCAGCTCAAATCGGACCAGACTGGCTTAAACCGGTGTTGACCGGCTCAAACCGGACCAGACCGCCTCAACCGGATCAAACCAGACCAGACCGGCTTAAACCGGATCAAACCGGAACAGATCGGCTGAAGCTGGTGTTGATCGGCTCAGACCGGACTCAAGCCAGACCAGACTGGCTCAAACCGGTGTTGAACGGCTCAAACCGGATTCAAACCAGACCAGTCCGGCTCAAATCGGTTTTGACTGGCTCAAACCAGATGAGACCAGCTCAAACCGGTTTTTACCAGCTCAAAACGAACCAGGACCAGACCGGCTCAAACCAGACTCAAACCGGACCAGACCGGCTCAAACGGGGGTAGACCGGCTCAAACCAGACCGAAACCGGACCAGACCGACTCCAACCAGTTTTGACCAGCTCAAACCGGACCAGACCGGCTCAAGCGGATCAAACCGGTCCAGACAGGCTTAAACCGGATGAAAGTGGACCAGACCGGCTCAAACTGGTGTTGACCGGCTCAGACCCGAAGAGAAAGGCTTAAACCGGACCAGACTGGCTCAAACCGGGTTTGACCAGCTCAAACTGGACTCAAACCAGAACACCGGCTCAAAACGGTTTTGACCGGCTCAAATACGACCACACCGGCTCAAACTGGACCAGACCGGCTCAAACCAGGCTTGACCGGCTCAAACCTGATCAAACCCGACCAGACCGGCTCTTAGACCAGCTCAAACAGGTTTTGACAGGCTCAAATCGAACCAGACCTCCTCAAACCGGTTTTGACTGGCTCAAACAGGACTCAAACTGGACCAGACCGTCTGAAACCAGTTTTGACCAGCTCAAACCGGACTCAAACGTGACCAGACCGGCTGAAAATGGTTTTGACCGGCTCTAACCCGACCAGACCGACCTAAACCGGACCACACCGGCTCACACCACCCTCAGACCGGACCAGACCGGCTGAAAACGGTTTTGACCGGCTCAAGTCGGAGCAGACCCGCTTAACCGGAGTGAAACCGGATCAGACCGGCTCAAACCGGACCCAAACTGGACCAGACAGTCTCCAACCGGTTTTGACCGGCTCAAACTGGAGCAGACCGGCTCAACCAGATCAAACCGTACCAGAGAGTCTTAAACCGGATCAAACCAGACCAGACCATCTCAAACCGGTTTTGTCCAGCTCAAACCAGACCAGACCGGCTCAACGGAATCAAACCGGACCCAACCGGCTCAAACCGGCTCAAACCAGACCAGATCGGCCCAAACCCAAACAGACCGGCTCAAACCCGACCAGACCGGCTCAAACCCGACCAGACCGGCTCAAACTGGACCAGACCGGTTCAAACCAGTTTTGACTGATTCAAACCGGACTCAAACCGAAAAAGACCAGCTCAAACCGGTTTTCACCTACCAAACCGAACCAGAGAGGCTCAAACCGGATCAAACCAGACCAGACCAGATCAAACCGGTTTTCACCATCTCAAACCTGACCAGACCATCTCAAACCGGACTCAAACTGAAACAGACCGGCTCAAACCGATTTTGACCGGCTCATACCAGTCCAGACCAGCTCAACCGGATCAAACCGGACCCGACCGGCTTAAACTGGATCGAACCGGACCAGACGGGCTCAAATCGGTGTTGACCAGCTCAAACCTGAACAGCCTGGCTTAAACCGGACCAAACTGACTCAAACCGGCTTTGACCGGCTCAAACCGGACTCAAACTGGACCAGACCGGCTAAAACCGGTGTTGACCAGTTCAAACCGGACTCAAACTGGACCAGACCCCTTCAAACCGGTGTTCAACGGCTCAAACAGGACTCAAACCGGACCAGAATTGCTAAACCCGGTTTTGACCGGCTCAAACCAGAACAGACCGGCTAAACCGGTTCAAAGCGGACCAGACTGGCTCAAACCGGATTAAACCGGACCAGACCGGCTCAAACCGGTTTTCACTGTCTCAAACCGTACCAGACCGGCTTAAACCGGATCAAACCGGTTTTGACCGGCTCAATATGAACCATAACATCTCAAACCGCTTATGACCGGCTCAAACCGGACTCAAACCGGACCAGGCAAGCTAAAACCGCCTCGAACCATACCAGACCGGCTCAAACCGGCTAAAACCGCACCAGACCAGGTCAAACCGGTTTTGTCCAGCTCAAACCGGACTCAAAGCGTACCAGACCACCTCAAACAGGTTTTGACCGGCTCATATCGGACTCAAACTGGACTAGACCGGCTAAAACCGGTTTTTACCAGCTCAAACCCGACCAGAAGGGCAGAAACCGGATCAAACCGAACCAGACCGGCTCAAACCGGTTTGGACCTGCTCAAACCCGACCAGACTGGCTTAACCTGGAACAGACTGGCTCAAAAAGGGTTTTACCAGCTCAAACCGGACTCAAACCGGACCAGACCAGCTCAAACCGGGTTTGACCAGCTCAAGCCGGATGAGACCCGCTCACACCAGATCAAACCGGACCAGACCGGCTCTTAGACAGGCTCAAACCCGTTTTGACCGGCTCAAACCAGACTCAAACCAGACCACACCGGCTCAAACCGGTGATGTCCGGTTCAAACAGGACTCAAATCGGACCAGACCCTCTCAAACCTGTGTTGACCGGCTACAACCGGATTCAAACCGGACCAGACAAGGTAAAACAAGTTTTGACAGGCTCAAAGCAGAACAGACCGGCTCAACCAGTTCAAACCGGACCAGACCGGCTCAAACCGGATTAAACCGGACCAGACCGGCTCAAACCGGATTTCACCGTCTCAAACCGGACCAGACTGGCTTAAACCAGATCAAACCAGTTTTGACCGGCTCAATACGGACCACAACATCTCAAACCGGTTTGGACCGGCTCAAACCGGACACAAACCATGCCAGACCGCCTCAAACCGGTTTTGACCGGCTCATATCGGACTCAAACCGGACCAGACCGGATCAAACAGGTTTTAACCGGCTCAAACCCGACCAGAACGGCACAAACCATATCAAACCGGACCAGACCACCTCAAACCGGTTTGGACTGGCTCAAACCAGATCAATCCAGACCAGACCGGCTCTTAGACCATCTCAAACTGGTTATGATCGGTTCAATATGGACCAGACAGGCTCTAACCGAACTAGACCAGCTAAAACCGGTGATGACCGGCTCAAACCCTACCAGACTGGCTTAACCCGGAGCAGACTGGCTCAAAACGGATTTGACCGGCTCAAACTGGACTCAAACCGGACCAGGCAAGCTAAAACCAGCTCAAACAGGACCAGATCGGCTCAAATCAGCTAAAACCGGACCAGACCAGGTCAAACCGGTTTTGTCCGGCTCAAACCGGACTCAAACCGTACCAGACAGCCTCAAACCGGATTTGACCGGCTCAAATCAGACTCAAACCGGACCAGACCAGCTCAAACTGGTTTGGACCGGCTCAAACCCGAGCAGAACGGCACAAACCGGATCAAACCAGACCAGACCGGCGCAAACCCAAACAGACCGGCTCAAACCCGACCAGACTGGCTCAAACCCGACCAGACCGACTCAAACTGGACCAGACTGGTTCAAAACGGGTTGACCGATTCAAACCGGACTCAAACCGGAAAAGACTGGCTCAAACCAGTTTTGACCTGCTCAAACCAGACCAGAGATTCTCAAACCAGATCAAACCAGACCTGACCAGCTCAAACCAGTTTTCACCATCTCAAACCGGACCAGACCCTCTCAAACCGGTTTGAACGGCTCAAACCGGACTCAAACCGGACCAGACTAGCTAAAACCGATTTTGACCGGCTCAAACCAGAACAGACCGGCTCATCCGGTTCAAACTGGACCAGACCGGATCAAACTGGTTTTCACCATCTCAAACCGGACCAGACCGGCTTAAACCAGATCAAACCGGTTTTGACCAGCTCAATACGGACCATAACGTCTCAAACCGGTTTTGACCGGCTCAAACCGGACTCAAACCAGACCAGGCAAGCTAAAACCAGCTCAAACAGGACCAGATCAGCTCAAACCGGCTAAAAGCGGACCAGACCATGTCAAACCGGGTTTGTCCCACTCAAACCGGACTCAAACCGTACCAGACAGCCTCAAACCGGTTTTGACTGGCTCAAATCGAACTCGAAGGGGACCAGACCAGCTCAAACCGGTTTGGACCGGCTCAAACCCGACCAGAACGGCACAAACCGGATCAAACCAGACCAGACCGGCGCAAACCAGTTTGGACCGGCTCAAACCAGACCAGACTGGCTCAAACTGGTCCAGACCGGCATAAACCGGATCACACTGGACCAGACTGGCTCTTAGACCATCTCAAACTGGTTTTGATCAGCTCAATACGGACCAGACTGGCTGTAACCGGACCAGACCGGCTAAAACCGGTGTTGACCGTCTCAAACCGTACTCAAACTGGACCACACCAGCTCAAACCGGTTTTCACCAGCTCAAACCAGACCAGACCAACTCAATGGGATCAAACTGGACCACACCGGTTTGAACCGGATCAAACCGGACCAGACCGGCTCAAACCGGTGATGACCGGCTCAAACGCGACCAGACTGGCTTAACCCGAACCAGACTGGCTCAAAATGGATTTGACCAGCTCAAACCGGACTCAAACCGGACCAGACAGGCTCAAAACGGACGAGACCCGCTAAAACCGGATCAAACCGGAGCAGACCGGCTCTTAGACCGGCTCAAACTGGTTTTGATGGGATCAAACCGGACTCCAACCGGATCAGACCGGTTCAAACCGGTGTTGACTGGTTCAAACTGGACTCAAACCGGACCAGAAACTCTCAAACCGGTGTTGAACGGCTCAAACCGGACTCGAATCGGAGCAGACTAGCTAAAACCGGTTTTGACCGGCTCAAACCAGAACAGACCGGCTCAACCGGTTCAAATCGGACCAGACTGGCTCAAACCAGATTAAACCGGACCAGACCGGCTCAAACCGGTTTTCACCATCGCAAACCGGAACCGACCGGCTTAAACCGGATCAAACCGGTTTTGACCAGCTCAAACTGGACTCAAACCGGGCCAGGAGAGCTAAAACCAGCTCAAACCGGACCAGACTGGCTCAAACCAGACTCAAACTGGACCAGACCGGCTCAAACCTGTTATGACCAGCTCAATCCCGACTCAAACCGGACCAGACCGTCTCAAACTGGTGTTGACCGGCTCCAACGGGACTCAAATCGGACCAGACCGGCTCAAACCGGTTTTGACCGGCTCAAACCGGACCACACTGGCTCAAACCGGATCAAACAGGACCAGAACTGCTCAAACCGGTTTTTACTGGCTCAAACTCGAGCAGAACGGCACAAACCGGATCAAACCGGACCAGACCGGATCAAGCTGCATTGGACCGGCTCAAACTGGATCAAACCGGACCAGACCGGCTCTTAGACCATCTCAAACCAGTTTTGATTGGCTCAATATGGACCGGACCGGCTCTAACCGGACCAGACGGGCTAAAACCGTTGTTGACTGTCTCAAACCATACTCAAACTGGACCACACTGGCTCAAACCGGTTTTGACCGGCTCAAACCAGAGCAGACCAATTCAATGGGGTCAAACTGGACCACATCGCCTTGAACCGGATCAAACCGGACCAGACCAGCTCAAACAGGTTTTGACCGGCTCAATCCGGACCAGACCGGCTCAACCGGATCAAACCGGACCAGACCAGCTTAAACCAGATCAAACAGGAGCAGACCGGCTCAAACTGGTTTCGACCGGCTCAAACCGGACGAGTCCGGCTCAAAACGGTTTTCACCGGCTTAAACCGGACGAGTCCGGCTCAAACCGGTTTTCACCGGTTCAAACCGGACCAAGGCCAGACTGCCTCAAACTGGACTCAAACCGCACCAGACCAGCTCAAACCGCTGTTGACCGGCTCAAACCGGACTCTAATCGGACCAGAACCGCTCAAACCGGTTTTTCCCATCTCAAACTGGACCAGGACCAGATGCTCAAAGCGGACCCCAACCAGACCAGAACGGCTCAAACCAGTGTTGACCGGCTCAAACCGGACTCAAACCAGACCCGACGGGCTCAAACTGCTTTTGACCGGCTCAAACCGGACCAGAATGGCTCAACCGGATCAAATTGAACCAGACAGGCTTAAACCAGATCAAACCGGACCAGACCGTCTCAAACCAGTGTTGACTGGCTCAGATCCGAACAGACCAGCTTAAACTGGACCAGACTGGCTCAAACCGGGTTTGGCCATCTGAATCCGGACTCATACCGGACCAGACCGGGTCAAACCGGTTTTGACCACCTCAGACCCGATCACACCAGCTCAAACCAGACCAGACCTCCGCAAACCAGTTTTGACTGGCTCAAACCAGTCGAGACCGGCTCAGTCTGGACCAGACCGGGTAAAACTGGATCAAACCGGACACGACCGGCTCAAACCGGTTATGACCGGCTCAAACCAGACCAGACCGGCTCAAATCGGCTAAAACCGGACCAGAACAGCTCAAACCGGTATTGACCGGATCAAACCGGATTAAAACCGGACCAGACCGGCTCAAACCGGTTTTGACCGGCTCAAACTGGACCAGACCGGCTCAAACCAGATCACACTGGACCAGACTGGCTGAAAGTGGTTTTCACTGGCTCAAACCAGAACAGACCAGCTCAACCGGCTCAAAGAGGACCAGACCGGCGCAAACCGGGTTTGTCCGGCTCAAACCAGACTCAAACCGTACCAGACCAATTCAAACAGGTTTTGACTGGCTCATATAGGACTCAAACCGGACCAGACCGTCTCAAGCCGGTTTTACTGGCTCAAACCCGACCAGAACGGCACAAACCGGATCACACTGGACCAGACCGGCTCAAATCGGTTTTTACCAGCTCAAACCAGACCAGACCGGCTTAAATCGGATCAAACCGGACCAGACCGGCTCTTAGACCATCTCAAACCGGTTTTGATCAGCTCAATACGGATCACACTGGATCAAACCGGACCAGACCGGCTCAAACCGGTTTTGACCGGCTCAAACCAGACCAGACCGGCTGAACCGGATCACACTGGACCACACCGGCTTAAACGGGATCAAACCGGAACAGACCGCCTCAAACCGGCGTTGACCGTCTCAGACCCGACCAGACCAGATTAAACCAGACCAGACTGGCTCAAACCGGGTTTCACTGGCTCACTCAGGAGAGTGTACACGAAAGGGAGTGCTCATTCAGGGGAGTGCACACTCAGGGGAGTCCTCACTCAAGGGAGTGCACACACAGGGGTGTGCACACTCAGGGGAGCGCTCACACAGGGGAGTGGCCACCGAGGTGAGCGCTCACACAGGGAAGAGCACACTCAGGGGAGTCCTCAGTCAGGCGAGTGCACACTCAGAGGAGTGCACACTCAGAGTAGTCCTCACTCAGGCGAGTGCACTCTCAGGTGAGAGCACACTCAGGGGAGCGCTCACTCAGGGGAGTGCACACTCAAAGGAGCGCACACTCAGGGAATTGCACACTCAGTGGAATCCTCACTCAGGAGAGTGCGAACTAAGTGGAGTGCACACTCAGGGGAGTGCTCACTCAGGGGAGTGCACACTCAGGTGAGTCCTCCCTCAGGAGAGTGCACACTCAGGGGAGTGCACACACTGGGGAAAGCCCACTCAGGTGAGCGCACACAGAGGGGAGTGCTCATTCAGGGGAGTGCACACTCAGGGGAGTCCTCACTCAGGAGAGTGCACATTCAGGGGAATGCCCACTCAGAGTAGTCCTTACTCAGGTGAGTGCACACTCAGGGGAGTTCACACTCAGGGGAGCGCTCACTCTGGTGAGTCCTCACTCAGGCGAGTTCACAATCCGGGGAGTGCCCACTCAGAGTAATCCTTACTCAGGTGAGCGCTCACTCAGGGGAGTGCACACTCAGGGGAGTGCACACTCAAGGGAGTGCACACACTGGGGGGTGGACAGTTAGGGGAGTCCTCACTCAAGAGTGTGTGAACTAAGAGGAGTGCTCACTCAGGGGAGTGCACACACAGGGGTGTCCTCACCGGGGAGAGTGCTCACTCAGGGGAGTGCACAATCAGGTGAGCCCACACTCAGGGGAGTGCACACTCAGGGGAGTCGTCACTCAGGAGAGTGCAAACTCAGGGAAGTGCACTCCCTGGGGAGCGAACACTCAAGGGAGTGCACACTCAGGGTAGTGCACACTCAAGGGAGTCCTCACTCAGGAGAATGCAAACTCAGAGGAGTGCACACTCAGGGGAGTCTTCACTCAGACGAGTACCCCCTCAGGAGAGCGCTCACTCTGCGAAGTCCTCACACAGGCGAGTTCACACTCAGGGGAGTGCACACTGAGGTGTGTCCTCACTCAGTCAAGTGCACACTCAGGTTAGTGCGCACTCAGGGGAGCGCTCACTCAGGGGAGTTCACACTCAGGGTAGCGCAATCTCAAGGGAGCGCAAACTCAGGGGAGTGTAAACTCAGGGGACTGCTCAATCAGTGGAGTGCACACTCAGGGGGATCCACACTCAGGCGAGTTCACACTCAGGGGAGTGCACACTCAGGGGTGTCCCCACCCAGGCGAGTGCACACTCAGGAGAGTTCGCAATCAGGGGAGCGCTCACTCAGGGCAGCGCACACACTGGGGAGAGCACACTCAGGGGAGCGCACACTCATGGGTATGCACACACAGGGGAGTGCTCACTCAGGGGAGCGCACACTCAGCGCAGTGCACGCTCAGGTGAGCATACACTCAGGGGAGTGCACACTCCGGGGAGTCCTCACTCAAAAGAGTGCAAACTCAGGGGAGCGAAATCTCAGGTTAGCACACACTCAGGGGAGTGCACACTCAGGGGAGTCCTCACTCAGGAGAGTGCGAACTCAGAGGAGTGCACACTCAGGGGAGTGCTCATTCAGGGGAGTACACACTCAGGGGAGTCCTCACTCAGACGGGTGCACACTCAGTGGAGTGCACACTCAGGGAGGCGCTCACAAAGCGGAGTGCCCGCTCACGTGAGCGCTCAATCAGGGGAGTGCACACTCAGGGGATCAAACTGGACCAGACCGGCTCAAACCGGACTCAAACCAGTTTTGACCAGCTCAAAGCGGACCAGGCCGACTCAAACCGGTTTTGAACGGCTCAAACCGGACTCAAACCGAACCAGACCGGCTCAATCCGGTTTTGACCAGCTCAAACTGCATTCAAACCACTTTTAACCGGCTGAAACCGGACGAGTCTGGCTCAAACCGGTTTTCACCGGTTCAAACCGGACCAAGGCCAGACCGCCTCAAACTGAACTCAAACCGGACCAGACCGACTCAAACCGCTGTTGACCAGCTCAAACCGGACTCCAACCAGACCAGAATGGCTCAAACCGGTTTTGCTCGGCTCAAACCGGACTCAAACCGGACCAGACTGGCTCAAATCGGACCAGACCGGCTCAAACCTGTTTTGACCGGCTCAAACCGGACCAGGACCAGATCGGGTCAAACCGTACTCAAACTGGAACAGAACGGCTCAATCCGGAGTTGACCTGCTCAAACAGGACTCAAACCGGGCCAGACAGGCTCAAACTGGTTTTGACCGGCTCAAACTGAACCAGACTGTCTCAACCGGATCAAACCGAATGAGACAGGCTTAAACCGTATCAAACCAGACCAGACAGGCTTAAACCGGTGTTGACCGGCTCAGATCTGACCAGACCGGCTTAAACTGGACCAGACTGGCTGAAACCGGGTTTGACCGTCTCAAACCTGACTCATACCGGACCAGACCGGCTCAAACCGTTTTTGACCGCCTCAGACCCGATACACCAGCTCAAACCGGATCAGACCGGCTCAAACCGGTTTTGACCAGCTCAAACCGGACCAGACCGGCTCAAAGCGAATCAAACCGGACAAGACCGGTTGAACGCAGTTTTTACTGGCTCAAACCAGACCAGACCAGCTCAACCGGCTCAAAGCAGACCAGACCGGCTCAAACCAGGTTTGTCCGGCTCAAACCGGACTCAAACCAGACCAGACAAGCTCAAATCGGACCAGACTGGCTCAAACCGGTTTTGAATGGCTCAAACCGGAGCAGACCAGCTCAAACAGGATCAAAACGAACCAGATTGGCTCTTAGACCAGCTAAAACATGTTTTGACCGGCTCAAATTGAACCAGAACGGCTCAAACAGGTTTTGACTGACTCAAAACGGACCCAAACCGGACCAGACCAGCTCCAACCGGTTTTGACCAGCTCAAACCGGACCAGACCGGCTCAAATGGCTCAAAACGGACCAGACCGGCTTAAACCGGATCAAATCGGACTTGACCGGGTCAAGACGGTGTTGACCGGCTCAGACCGGACTCAAACCGGACCAGACTGGCTCAAACCGGTTTTCACCAGTTCAAAACGAACCAGAACCAGACCGGCTCAAACCAGACTCAAACCGGACCAGACCGGATCAAACCGGTGTAGACCGCCTCAAACCGGTCCCAAACCGGACCAGACCGGCTCCAACCGGTTGTGTCCAGCTCAAACCGGACCATACCGGCTCAACCAGATCAAACAGGACTAGACAGGCTTAAACCAGATCAAACCGGACCAGACCGGCTCAAACCGGTATTGACCGGCACAGACCCGAACAGAAAGGCTTAAACCAGACCAGACTGGCTCAAACCGGGTTTGACTGGCTCAAAACGGACTCAAACCGGACCAGACCGGCTCAAACCCGACCACACCGGCTCAAACCGCACCAGACCGGCTCAAACCGGTTTGAGTGGATCAAACCGGACGAGACCGGCTCAGACTGGTCCAGACCGGATCAAACCGGATCAAACCGGACCAGACCGGCTGAATCCTGTTTTCACCGGCTCAAACCAGACCAGACCAGCTCTACCAGCTCAAAGCGAACTAGACCGGCTCAAACCGTGTTTGTCTGGCTCAAACTGGACTCACAATGGACCAGACCTTCTCAAACCGGACCAGACCGGCTCAAACCGGACTCAAACCGGACCAGACCGTCTCAAATCGGATTAAACCGGACCAACCGGCTCAAACCAGTTTTGACCAGCTCAAACCAGACCACACAGGCTCAACCGGATCAAACCGGACCAGACCGGCTGAAACCGGTTATGACCAGCTCAAACCAATCTCAAACCGGACCAGACCGTCTCAAACTGTTGTTGACCGGCTCCAACCAGACTCAAACTGGACCAGACCGGCTGAAACCGGTTTTGACCAGCTCAAACCCAACCAGACCGGCTTAAACTGGACCAGACTGGCTCAAACCGGGTTTGAACGTCTCAAACTGGACTCAAACTGCACCAGACTGGCTCAAACTGCTGTTGACCAGCTCAAACCGGACTCTAACCAGACCAGAACGGCTCAAACCGGTTTTGCCCGGCTCAAACCGGACCAGTACCAGATCAGCTCAAACCGGACTGAAACCGGACCAAAACGGCTCAAACCGGTGTTGACCGGCTCAAACCGGACTCAAACCTGACCAGACTGGCTCAAACTGGTTTCGACCGGCTCAAACCAGACCAGACCGGCTCAACCGGATCAAACAAAACCAGACAGGCTTAAACCGGATCAAACCGTAGTAGACCGGCTCAAACCGGTGATGACCGAGTCCGATCCGACCAGACTGGCTTAAACTGGACAAGACTGGCTGAAACCGGGTTTGACCATCTCAAACTGGACTCATACCAGACCAGGTCAAAACCGGCTCAGGTCGGTCAAAACCGGTTTGAGCCGGTCTGATCTGATTTGAACCGGTCAAAACCGGTTTGTGGCCCAGTTTTAGGCGGTCTCGGCCGGTCTGCTCCGGTATGATCCGATTTTAGCCGGTCTGGGCCAATCTGATACGGTTTGATCCGGTCTCATCTGGTCAAAATCGGTTTGAGCCGGTCTGGTCTGGTTTGAGCCAGTCAGGTCTGGTTTGAGCCGGTCAAAACAGGTTCAAGCCGGTCTGGTCTGGATTGAGCCGGTCAAAAAAGGTTTGAGCCGGTCTGCCCCGGTTTTAGCCAGTCTGGGCCGGTCTGGTCTGGTTTGATCCGGCTTCATCCGGTCTGTGCCTGTCTGGTCCGGTATGATCCGGTGTGAGCCAGTCTAGTCCGGTTTGATCCGTGTCATCCGGTCAAAACTGGTTTGAGCTTGTCTGGTCCGGTTTGAGCCAGTCTGGTCTGGTTTGAGACGGTCAAATCCGGCTCAGGCCTGTCAAAACCGGTTTGAGCCGGTCTGGCCTGGATTGAGCCGGTCAAAATCGGTTTGTGGCCCAGTTTTAGGTGGTCTGGGCCAGTCTGCCCTGGCTTAATCCGATTTTAGCCGGTCTGCGCCAGTCTGATTCGGTTGGATCCGGTGTCATCCATTCAATGCCAGTTTTAGCCGGTCAAAACCGGTTTCAGCCGGTCTGGTGCGGTTTGAGCAGGTCAAAACCGGTTTGAGCCAGTCTGGTCTGGTTTGAGCCATTCAAAACCGGTTTGAGCCGGTTTGGTCCGGTTGAAGCTAGTCAAAACCGATTCGAGAATGTATGAGACGGTCTGGTCCGGTTTGATCCGGTCTAATCAGGTCAAAACCGGTTTGAGCCGTTGAAAACTGGTTTTAGCCGGTCTGGAATGCATTGAGCCGGTCAAAACCGGTTTGAGCCGGTCTGGTCTGGTTTAAGCCAGTCAAATCCGGTTTGAGCCGGTCTGGTCTGGTTTGAACGGGTCAAAACCGGTTTGTGTCCCAGTTTTAGGCGGTCTGGGCCAGTCTGGGCCGGTTTGATCCGATTTCATTTGGTCTGGGCCGGTCTGATTCGGTTTGATCCGGTCTCATCCGGTCAAAACCGGTTTTAGCCGGTCAAAACCGGTTTCAGCCGGTCTGGTGTGGTTTGAGCAGGTCAAAACCGTTTTGAGCCAGTCTGGTCTGGTTTGAGCCGGTCTTGTCTGGTTTGAGATGGTCAAAACCACTTCGAGCCTGTCAAAACCGGTTTGAGCCAGTTTGGTTTGGTTGAAGCCAGTCAAAACCGATTCGAGCCTGTCTGAGCCGATCTGGTCTGGTTTGATCCAGTCTAATCAGGTCAAAACCGGTTTGAGCCGGTCAAAACCGATTTTAGCCGGTCTGTAGTGGTTTGAGCCGGTCAAGCAGGTTCGAGCCAGTCAAAACCGGATTGAGCTAGTTTGGTCTAGTTGAAGCCAGTCAAAACCGATTCGAGCCTGTCTGAGCCGGTCTGGTCCGGTTTGATCCAGTCTAATCAGGTCAAAAGCGGTTTGAGCCAGTGAAAACAGGTTTTAGCTGGTCTGGAGTGGTTTGAGCCGGTGAAAACCGGTTTGAGAAGGTCGAAACCGGATTGAGCCAGTCAAAACCGGTTTGAACCAGTCTGGTCTGGTTGGAGCCGGTCTAAACCGGTTAGAGCCGGTTTGACCCGGTTTTAACCGGTCTGGGCCGGTCTGGTCGGTTTGATCCGGTTTCAACCTTTCTGGGTCTGTCTGGTCCGGTTTGATCTGTTGTTAGCCGGTCTGGTCCAGTTTGATCCGGTGTCATCCGGTCAAAACCGGTTTGAGCCGGTCTGGTCCGGTTTAAGCCAGTCTGGTCTGGTTTGTGCCGTTCAAAACCGGTTTGTAGCCCGGTTTTACCTGGTATGGCCCGATCTGGACTGGTTTGCACCGGCTTCAGCTGTTCTGGGCCGGTGTGTTGCGGTTTCATCCGTTTTGAGCCGGTCTGGTCTGGTATTATCCTGTCTCATGCGGACAAAACCGGTTTGAGCCAGTCTCTTCTAGTTTCAGCCGGTCAAAACTGGTTTGAGCCAGTGTGGTCTGGTTTGAGCCGGTCTGGTCTTGTTTGAGCCAGTCAAAACCTGATTGAGCCGGTTTGGCCCGGTTTTAGCCTGTCTGGGCCTGTATGGTTCGGTTTGAGCTGGTTTGAGCCGGTTTGTGCCGGTCTGGTGCGGTATGATCCGGTTTGAGAGGGTCTGGTTTGGTTTGATCTGGTCTAAACCATTAAAAACCGGTTTGAACCGGTCAGGTCTGGTTTGAGCCAGTCAAAACAGGTTCAAGCTGGTCTGGTCTGGTTTGAGCCGGTCAAATTAGGTTTGAGCCGGTTTGGCCCGGTTTTAGGCGGTGTGCTCAGGTCTGGTCCGGTTTGATCCGGTTTGAGCCGATCTGGCCTGGTTTGAGCTGGTCGAAACCGGTTTGAGCCGGTCTGGTCTGGTTTGAGCCGGTCAAAATAGGTTTGAGCCAGTTTGGCCCGGTTTTAGGCTGTGTGGACCATTCTGGTCCGGTTTGATCCGGTTTTAGCCGGTCTGGGCCCGTCTGGTCCGGTTTGATCCGGTCTCATCCGGTCAAAATCGGTTTCAGCCAGTCAAAACCGGTTTGAGCTGGTCTGGTGTGGTTTGAGCCTTTCAAAACCGGTTTGAGCCGGTCAAAACCGGATTGAACCGGTCCGATCTGGTTTGAACCGGTTAAAACCGGTTTGAACCAGTCTGGTCTGGTTTGAGCCGGTCTGGTGTGGTTGAGCCAGTCAAAACCCGCTCAGGTCGGTCAAAACCTGTTTGAGCCGGTCTGGTATGGTTACAACCGGTCAAAACAGATTTCTGGCCCAGTTTTTGGTGGTCTGGGCCGGTCTGGTGCGGTTTGATCCCATTTTAACCGGTCTGGGCTGGTCTGATTCGGTTTGATCCGGTCTATTCAGGTCAAAACCGTTTTGTGCCAGTGGTAAACGGTTTTAGATGTTCTGGAGTGGTTTGAGCTGGTCAATATCGGTTTGAGCCGGTCAAAACCGGATTGAGCCAGTCAAAACCGATTTGTACCTGTCTGGTCTGGTTTGAGTCGGTCAAAACAAGTTTGAGCTGGTCTGGCCCGGTTTTAGCCAGTCTGGGACGGTCTGGTACGGTTTGATCTGGTTTCAGCTGGTCTGTGCCTGTGTGGACCGGTTTGATCCAGTGTGAGTCGGTGTGGTCCGGTTTGATCCGTTGTCATCCAGTCAAAACCGGTTTGAGCCGGTCTGGTCTGGTTTGAGCCGGTCTGCTCTGGTTTGATCCGATTTTAGCTGTTCTTGGCCGGTCTGATTCGATTTGATCCGGTCTCATCCGGTCAAACCCGGTTTTAGCCGTTCCAAACCGGTTTCAGTCGGTCTGGTGTGGTTTGAACAGTTCAAAACTGGTATGAGCCGTTCTGGTACGGTTTCAACTGGTTTGGTCTGGTTTGAGTCAGCCAAAACCGGCTCAGGCTGGTCAAAAGCGGTTTCAGCCGTTCTGGGCCGGTCTGGTCCAGTTTTCTCCGGCTTCAGCTGTTCTGGGCCGGTCTGGTGCGGTTTCATCCGGTTGGAGCCGATCTGGTCCAGTTTTATCCTGTCTCATCTGGTCAAAACCGGTTTGAGCGGGTCTGGTCTGGTTTGAGCCGGTCAAAACTGGTTTGATCCAGTCTGGTGTTGTATGAGCCGGTCTGGTCTGGTTTGAGCCGGTCAAAACCTGATTGAGCCGGTTTGACCTGGTTTTACCCTGTCTGAGCCAGTCTGGTTCGGTTTGAGCCGGTTTGAGCCGGTTTGTGCCAGTCTGGTCTGGTATGATCCAGTTTGAGAAGGTCTGGTCCATTTTGATCCGGTCTAATCCAGTCAAAACCGGTTTGAGCCGGTCTGGTGTGGTTTGAGCGGGTCAAAATAGGTTTGAGCCAGTTTGGCCCGTTTTTAGGCGTTCTGGGCCGTTGTGGTCCCGTTTGATGCGGTTTGAGCCGGTCTGGTCTGGTGTGAGTTGGCGAAAACCGGTTCAGGCTCGTAAAAATCGGTTTGAGCCGGTCTGGGCCGGTCTGGTCCGGTTTGCTCCGGCTTCAGCTGTTCTGGGCCCGTCTGGTGCGGTTTCATCCGGTTGGAGCCGATCTGTTCCGGTTTTATCCTGTATCATCTGGTCAAAGCCGGTTTGAGTGGGTCTGGTGTGGTTTGAGCCGATCAAAACCGGTTTGATCCAGTCTGGTCTCGTTTGAGTCGGTCTGGTCTGGTTTGAGCCGGTCCAAACCTGATTGAGCCGGTTTGGCCCGGTTTTAGCCTGTCTGAACCGGTCTGGTTCGGTTTGAGCCGGTTTGAGCTGGTTTCTGCCAGTCTGGTCCGGTATGATCCAGTTTCAGAAGGTCTGGTCCGGTTTCATCTGGTCTAATCCAGTCAAAAGCAGTTTGAGCCGGTCTGATCTGGTTTGAGCCGGTCAAAACAGGTTCAACCCGGTCTGGTCTTGTTTGAGCGGGTCAAAATGAGTTTGAGCTGGTTTGGCCCAGTTTTAGGCGGTCTGGGCCGGTGTGGTCCCGTTTGATCCGGTTTGAGCCGGTCTGGTCTGGTTTGAGCCGGTCAAAACAGGTTTGAACCGGTCTGGTCTGGTTTGAGCCGGTCTGGTCTGGTTTGAGCCGTTCAATACCGGCTCAGGTCGGTCAAAACCGATTTGAGCCAGTCTGGTCTGGTTTGAACCACTCAAAACCGTTTTGTGACCCAGTTGTAGGCGGTCTAGGCCGGTCTGATCGGTTTGATCCGATTTTAGCCGGTCTAGGCTGGTCTGATTCGGTTTGATCCGGTCTCATCCAGTCAAAACCGGTTTTAGCCGGTCAAAACGGGTTTGAACCGGTCTGGTCTGGTTAGAGCCAGTCTGGTCTGGTTTGAGCTAGTCAAAACTGGTTCGAGCCTTTAAAAATCGGTTTGAGCCAGTTTGGTCTGGTGGAAGCCAGTCAAAACCGATTCGAGCCTGTCTGAGCCAGTCTGGTCTGGTTTGATCCGATCTAATCAGGTCAAAACCGTTTTGAGCCGGTAAAAACACGTTGTAGCCGGTCTGGAGTAGTTTGAGCCGTTCAAAACCGGTTGGAGCTGGTCAAAACCGGATTGAGCCAGTCAAAACTGGTTTGAACTTGTCTGGACTGGTTTGAGCCGGTCTGGCCCGATTTAAGCCGTTCTGGGCTGGTCTGGTGTGGTTTGATCCGGTTTCAGCCGGTCTGGGCCTGCCTGGTCCGGTTTGATCCGGTATGAGCCAGGCTGGTCCGGTTTGATCCGGTGTCATCCGGTCAAAAGCGGTTTGAGCCGGTCTGGTCAGGTTTGAGCCGGTCTGGTCTGGTTTGAGCTGGTCAAAACCGGTTCAGGCCGGTCAAAACCGGTTTGAGCCGGTCTGGTCTCGTATGAGCCTGTCAAAACCGGTTTGTGGCCCAGTTTTAGCCGGTCTGGGCCAGTCTGGTTCGGTTTGATCCGGTTTCACCTGGTCTCGGGCAGTCGAGTCTGGTTTTATCCGGTCAAAACCGCTTTGAGCCGGTCAAAACCGGTTTGAGCCGGTCTGGTCTCGTTTGAGCCGTTCTGGACTGGTTTGAGCCGTTCAAAACCGGCTCAGGTCGGTGAAAACCAGTTTCAGTCGGTCTGGTCTTGTTTGACCCGGTCAAAACCGGTTCGAGCCGGTCAAAACCGTTTGAGCCGTTTTGGTCTGGTTGAAACCAGTCTAAACCGATTCGAGCCTGTCTGAGCCGATCTGGTTCGGTTTGATCCGGTCTAATCAGGTCAAAACCGGTTTGAGCCGGTGAAAACCGGTTTTAGCCGGTCTGGAGTGGTTTGAGCCGGTCAAAACCGGATTGAGCCAGTCAAAACCGGTTTGAACCGGTCTGGTCCTGTTTGAGCCGGTCAAAACTGCTTTGAGCCTGTCTGGCCCGGTTATTGCCGGTCTGGGCCAGTGTAGTCCGGTTTGATCCGGTTTCAGCCGGTCTGGACCTGTCTGGTCCGGTTTGATCCGGTGTGAGCCGATCTGGTCTGGTTTGATCCGGTGTCATCCGGTCAAAACCGGTTTGAGCCTGTCTTGTCCAGTTTGAGCCAGTCTGGTCTGGTTTGAGCCGGTCAAACCCGGTTTGAGCAGGTCTGGTCTGGTTTGAGCCAGTACAAACCGGTTTGTGGCCCGGTTTTAGCCGGTCTGGGCCAGTCTGGTCCGGTCTGATCTGGTTTCAGCTGGTCTGGGCCGGTCGAGTCCAGTTTGATCAGGTCAAAACCGCTTTTAGCCGGTCAAAACCGGTTTGAGTCGGTATGGTCTGGTTTGAGCCGGTCAAAACCGGTTTGTGGCCCGGATTTAGCCAGGTCCGCCCGGTCTGGTCCGGTTTGTTCCAGCTTCAGTTGTTTTGGGCCGGTCTGGTGCGGTTTCATCCAGTTTGAGCCGGTCTGGTCCGGTTTTATCCTGTCTCATGCGGTCAAAACCGGTTTGAGCCGGTCTGTTCTGGTTTGAGCTGGTCAAAACCGGTTTGAGCCAGTCTGGTCTGGTTTGAGCCGGTCTGGTCTGGTTTGAGCCAGTGGAAATCTGATTGTGCCAGTTTGGCACGGTTTTAGCCTGTCTGGGCTGTTCTGGTTCGTTTTGAGCCGGTTTGAGCCCGTTTGTGCCGGTCTGGTCTGGTATGATCCGGTTTGAGAAGGTCTTGTCCGGTTTGATCCGGTTTTAGCCTGTCTGGGCCCGTGTGATTCGGTTTGATCTGGTCTCATCCGGTCAAAACCGGTTTTAGCTGGTCAAAACCGGTTTCAGCCGGTCTGGTGTGGTTTGAGCAGCTGAAAACCGATTTGAGCCTCTTAAAACGGGTTTGAGCCGGTCTGGCCTGGTTTGAGCCGGTCTGGTCTGGTTTGAGCTGGTCAAAACCGGTTTGAGCCGGTCAAAACGGGTTTTTAGACAGTCTGGTCCGGTTTGAGTCCGGTTTGAGGCGGTCAACACTGGTTTGATCCGTCCTGGTCCTGTTTGAGTCCGGTTTGAGCCGATCTGCTCATGTTTGAGCCAGTCAAAACAGGTTTCAGTCGTTCTGGTCCGTATTGAGTGGATCAAAACCGGTTTGAGATGGTGTAAGAGCCAGTCCGGTCCGGTTTGATCCAGTTTACGCTGGTCTGGTCCGTTTTGATCTGGTTGAGCCAGTCTGGTTTGGTTTGAGCCGGTCAAAACTGGTCTGAGCCAGGCTGGTCCTGTTTTAGCCGGTCTGTTCGGGATTGACCCGGTCCAAACCGGTTTCAGCCGGTCTCATCCGGTTTCAGCCGGTCTGTTCGGGTTTGAGCCGGTGAAAACCGGTTTGAGCCGGTCTTGACTTCTTTGAGTCTGGTTTGAGCCGGTCAAAATCGGTTTGTACTGCTGTGGTCCAATTTGAGCCGGTCCAAACCAGTTTGAGCCGGTCTATTCCGGTTTGAGACTGGTTTGAACGGGTCTGCTCCGGGTTTAGCCGGTCTGGTAGGGTTTGAGCAGTTAAAAACCGGTTTGAGCCAGTCTGCTCCGATTTCAGATGGTCTGGTCGGGTTTGAGCCAGTGAAAACTGGTTTGAGCCAGTCTGGTCCGATTTGATCCGGTTTCGGCAGTTCTGGTCCGCTTTGATCCGGTTTGAGCCGGTCTGGTCCGCTTTCTTCTGGTTGAGCCAGTCTGGTCTGGTTTGAGCCGGTCCAAACCGGTTGGAGCCGCTCTCGTCCTCTTTCAGCCAGACTGGTCGGGTTTGAGCCAGTCAAAACGGGTTTGAGACAGTCTGGACCGGTTTGAGTCCGGTTTGAGCCCGTCTAAACCGGTATGAGCTGGTCTGGTCCGGTTTGAGTCCGGTTTGAGCCGGACAACACAAGTTTGAGACGGTCTGGTCAGGTTTGAGTGCGGTTTGAGCCGGTCATAACCGGTTAGAGCTGGTCCAGTGCGCTTTGAGCCGGTCAAAATGGATTTGAGCCGGTCTGGTCCGGTTTTAACCGGTCTGGACGGGTTTGAGTTGGTCAAAACCGGTTTGAGGCGGTCTCGTCCAGTTTCAGCTGATCAGGTCTGGTTTGAACTGGTCAAAACCGGTTTGAGCCGGTGAGGTCCTGTTTGAGTCTGGTTTGAGCTGGTCAAATTCGGTTTGTGCTGCTCTGATCCGATTTGAGCCGATCAAAACCGGTTTGAGCCGGTCTGGGCCGGTTTGATCCGGTTTAAGCCGGTCTTGTCCGGCTTGATTCGTTTGAGCAGGTATGGTCTGGTTTGAGCCGTTCAAAACCGGTTTGAGCCGGTCTGGTCCGGTTTGAGTCCAGTTTGAGCTGGTCAACACCAGTTTGAGCCGTTCTGGTCCAGTTTGAGTCAGGTTTGAGCCGGTCAACACCGGTTTGATCCGTTCTTGTCCGTTTTGAGTCCAGTTTGAGACGGTCTGGTCCGGTTTGAGACAGTCAAAACCGGTTTGAGCCGTTCTGGTCCGTATTGAGCAGATCAAAACCGGTTTGAGATGATCTAATAGCTGGTCTGGCCTGGTTTGATCCAGTTTAAGCCGGTCTGGTCCGGTTTGATCCGGTTGAGCCGTTCTGGTTCGCTTTGAGCCGGTCAAAGTTGGTCTGAGCCAGTCTGGTCCAGTTTTAGCCGGTCTGGTCAGGGTTGACCCGGTCAAAACCGGTTTGTGCCAGTCTGGTCCTGTTTGAGTCTGGTTTGAGCTGGTCAAAATCGGTTTGTGCTGCTCTGGTCCGATTTGAGCCAGTCAAAACCGGTTGGAGCCGGTCTATTCCGGTTTGAGTCCGGTTTGAATGGGTTTGGTCCGGTTTTAGCCGGTCTGGTAGGGTTTGAGCAGGTCAAAATCCGTTTGAGCCTGTCTGTTCCGGTTTCAGACGGTCTGGTCGGGTTTGAGCCGGTCAAAACCAGTTTGTGCCGGTCTGGTCCGATTTGACCCGGTCAAAACCGGTTTGAGGCGGTCTCGTCCCATTTCAGCCGGTCCTATCAGGTTTGAGCCGGTTAAAACCGGTTTGAGCTGGTCTGTTCCGTTTTGATCCGGTTTAAGCCAGTCTGGTCCGGTTTGATCCTGTTGAACTGGTGTGGTCTGGTTTTAGCCGGTCAAAACCGGTTTGAGCCGCTCTGGTCCAGTTTGAGTTCGGTTTGAGCCGGTCAACACCAGTTTGAGACAATCTGGTCTGGTTTGAGTCCCGTTTGAGCAGGTCATAACCAGTTTGAACCGGTCTGGTCTGCTTTGAGCCGTTGAAAACCGGATTGAGCAGGTCTGGTCTGGTTTGATCTGGTTTGAGCCTGTCTGGTCCATTTTGAGCCGGTGAAACCCGGTTTGAATCGGTCTGCTCTTGTTTGAGCTGGTCAAAACCGTTTTCAGCCGGTCTGTTGCGGTTTGAGTCCGGTTTGAGACGGTCTGGTCCGGTTTGAGCTGGTTTGAGCTTGTCTGGTCCGGTTTGAGTCCGGTTTGAGCTGGTCAAATCCGGTTTGTGCCGGTATGGTCCGTATTGAGCCGGTCAAAACCAGTTTGATCCGCCTTAAGCCGATCTGATCCGATTTGAGCCGATTGAGCCTGTCTGGTCTGGTTTGAGCCGGTCAAAACCAGTTTGAGCCGGTCTAGTCCAGTTTCAGTCCAGTTTGAGCCGGTCTGGTCCTGTTTCAGTCCGGTTTGAACCGGTGAAAACCGGATTGAGCCGATCTGGTCCGGATTAATCCGGTTTGAGCCGGTCTGGCCTGGTTTGAGCTGGTCAAAACCGGTTTTAGCTAGTCTGGTCCGGTTTGAGTCCGGTTTGTGCCGGTCAACACCAGTTTGAGCAGGTAAAGTCCGGTTTGAGTCCGGATTGAACCGGTCAACACTGGCTTGAGCTGGTCTGCTCCGGTTTGAGTCCGGTTTGAGACGGTCCAAACCGGTTTGAGCTGGTCTAAGAGCCGGTCTGGTATGGTTTGATACGGTTTAAGCGAGTCTGGTCCGGTTTGAGCCGGTCAAACCCGGTTTGAGCCGATCTGGTCCGGTTTGATCCCCTGAGTGTGCAATCCCCTGAGTGAGCGCTCACCTGAGTGGGCACTCCACTTTGTGAGCGCCTCCCTGAGTGTGCACACCCCTGAGTGTGCACTCGTCTGAGTGAGGACTCCCCTGAGTGTGTTCTCCCCTGAATGAGCACTCCCCTGAGTGTGCACTCCTCTGAGTTCGCACTCTCCTTAGTGAGGACTCCCCTGAGTGTGCACTCCCCTGAGTTTGTGCTACCCTGAGATTTCACTCCCCTGAGTTCACACTTTTTGAGTGAGGACTCCCCTGAGCGTGCACTCCCCTGAGTGTATGCTCACCTGAGTGTGCACTCCGCTGAATGTGCGCTCCCCGGAGTGAGCACTCCCCTATGTGTGCACTCCCATGAGTGTGCGCTCCCCTGAGTGTGCTCTCCCCAGTGTGTGTGCTCCCCTGAGTGAGCTCTCCCCTGAGTGCGAACTCCCCTGAGTGTGCACTCGCCTGGGTGAGGACACCCCTGTGTGTGTCCTCCCCTGAGTGTGAACTCACCTGAGTGTGGACTCCCCTGAGTGTGCACTCCACTGATTGAGCACTCCCCTGAGTTTACACTCCCCTGAGTTTGCACTCCCTTGAGATTGCGCTACCCTGAGTGAGCGCTCCCCTAAGTGCGCGCTCCCCTGAGTGTGAACTCTCCTGACTGAAGACACCCCTGAGTGTGCACTCCCCTGAGTGTGAACTCGCCTGAGTGAGGCTCCCCTGAGTCTGCACTCCCCTGAGTGAGCGATCTCCTGAGGGGGCACTCACTTGAGTGATGACTCTTTTGCGTGAGCCCTCCCCTGAGTGTGCACTCTTCTGAGTTCACACTCTCCTGAGTGAGGACTTCCCTGAGGGTGCACTCCCCTGAGTGTGCACTCCCCTGAGTGTTCCCTCCACAGGGTGTGCACTCCCCTCATTGTGAGCTCTCCTGAGTGTGCACTCTGCTGAGTAAGTGCTCCCCTGAGTGCGCACTCCCATGAGTGTGGACTCGCCTGGGTGAAGAGACCCCTGAGTGTGCACTCCCCTGAGTGTTCGCTCCCCAGGGTGTGCACTCCCCTGAGTAAGTGCTCTCCTGAGTGTGCACTCCTCTGAGTTTGCACTCTTCTGAGTGAGGACTCCCCTGAATATGCTCTCCCCTGAGTGTGCGCTCCCCTGAGTGTACACTCCCCTGAGTGTGCACTCCCCTGATTGAGGACTCCACTAAGTGCGCACTATCCTGAGTGTGCACTGCCAAGGGTGAGCGCTCTCCTGAGTGTGCACTCACCTGTGTGAGGACTCCCCTGAGTGTGCACTCCCCTGAGTGTGCGCTCACTTTAGTGGAAACTCCCCAGTGTGAGCGCTCCCCTGAGTGTGCACTCCCCTGAATGTGCACTCGCCTGAGTGAAGACTCCCCTTCGTGTGCAGTCCCCTGAATGAGCACTCCACTGAGTGTGCACTCCTCTGAGTTTGTACTCTCCTGAGTGAGGACTCCCCTGAGTGTGCACTCCCCTGAGTTTGCGCTCCCTTGAGTGTGCGCTCCCCTGAGTGTGCACTCCCCTGAGTGAGTGCTCCCCTGAGTGCACACTACCCTGAGTGAGCGCTCCCCTGAGTGAGGACTCTCCTGAATGTGCACACGCCTGAGTGAGGACTCCCCTGAGTGTGCACTCCCCTGAGTTCGCACTCTCCTGAGTGAGGTCTACCCTGTGTGTGCACTCCTCTGAGTTCACCCTCTCCTGAGTGAGGACTCCCCTGAGTGTGCCCTCTCCTGAGTGTGCGCTCCTCTGAGATTGCGCTCCCCTGAGTGTGCGCTCCCCTGAGTGAGCACTTCCCTGAGTGCAAACTCCCCTGAGTGTGCACTCCCCTCGGTGAGGACACCCCTGAGAGTGCACTCCCGTGAGTGTGAAATCGCCTGAGTGAGGACTCCCCTGAGTGTGCACTCCACTGAATGAGCACATCGCTGAGTGTACACTCCCCTGAGTGTGCTCTCCCCTGAGTGTGCACTCCCCTGAGTGTGCGCTCCTCTAAGTGCGCACTCCCCTGAGTGTGAACTCGCCTGGGTGAAGACACCCCTGAGTGTGAACTCCCCTGAGTGTGAACTCGCCATAGTGAGGCCTCCCTGAGTGTGCCCTCCCCTGAGTGTGCACTCTCCTGAGTGTGTGCTCCCCTGAGTGTGCGCTCCCCTGAGTTTGCGCTCCCCAGTGTGTGCACACCCTGAGTGTGCACTTGCCTGAGTGAGGACTCCACTGAGTCCACACTATGCTGAATGTGCACTCCCCTGAGTGAGCGCTCCCCTGAGTGTTCACTGCTTTGAGCCGGTCTGGCCTGGTTTGATTCTGGTTTGAGCCGGTCAACAATGGTTTGAGCCGCTCCGCTCCGGTTTGAGTCCAGTTTCAGCTGGTCAAAACCGGTTTGTGCTGGTCTGGTCCGATTTGAGCCGGTCAAAACAGGTTTGAGTTGGTCTAAGAGCCAGTCTTGTCCGGTTTGATCAGGTTTGAGCCTGTCTGGTCCGGTTTCAGGAGGTCAAATCCGGTTTGAGCCGTTCTGTTCTGGTTTGAGTCCGGTTTGAGCCAGTCAAAATCGGTTTGAGCCAGTCTGGCCCTGTTTGAGCTGGTCAAATCCTGTTTGAGACGGTCTGATCCGGTTTGTGACGGTTTGAGCCGGTCTGGTCCGGTTTTAGCTGGTCTGGACGGGTTTCAGTCGGTCAAAAGCGGTTTGAGGCGGTCTCATCCAGTTTCAGCCGGTCTGGTCGGGTTTGAGCTGGTCAAAACCGGTTTGAGCCAGTGTGGTCCTGTTTGAGTCTGGTTTGAGCTGGTCAAATTCGGTTTGTGCTGCTCTGGTCCGATTTGAGCCGGTCACAAATGGTTTGAGCCGGTCTGGTCTGGTTTGTGACGGTTAAAACCGGTTTATCCGATTTAAGCCGGTCTGGTCCGGTTTGATACTGTTGAGCCGGTCTGGTCTGGTTTGAGATGGTCAAACGCGGTTTGAGCCGTTCTTCTCCTGTTTGAGTCCTATTTGAGCTGTTTAAAACCGGTTTGACCCGGTCTGATCCTGTTTGAGTCCGGATTGAGCCAATCAAAACCGGATTGAGGCTGTCTGGACCGGTTTGCGCTGGTCAAAAGCGGTTTGTGACCGGTTTGAGCCCGTCTGGTCCGGTTTGAGCTGGTCTGGTCCGGTTTGATCCGTTTGAGCCGGTATGATCTGGTTTGAGTCGGTTAAAACCAATTTGAGCCAGGCGGGTCCGGTTTGAGTCTGGTTTGAGCCAGTATAAACCGGTTTGAGCCGGTCTGGTCCGGTTTGAGTGCGGTTTGAGCCGGACAACACCCGTTTGAGACTGTCTGGTCCAGTTTCAGTGCAGTTTGAGCCAGTCATAACCGGTTAGAGCCTGTCTAGTCTGCTTTGAGCCGGTCAAAACGGATTTGAGCCGGTCTGGTCCTGTTTTAGCCGGCCCAGACAGGTTTGATTCGGTCAAAACCGGTTTGAGGCGGTCTCGTCCAGTTTCAGCCCATCTGGTCGGGTTTGAGCCGGTCAAAACCATTTTGAGCCGGTGTGGTCCTGTTTGAGTCTGGTTTGAACTGGTCAAATTCGGTTTGTGCTGCTCTCGTCCGATTTGAGCCGGTCAAAACTGGTTTGAGCCTGTCTGGTCCGGTTTCATCCGGTTTAAAGCGGTCTGCTCCGATTTGATTCGTTTGAGCAGGTATGGTCTGGTTTGAGCCGTTCAAAACCGGTTTGAGCCTGTCTGGTCCGGTTTCAGTCCAGTTTGAGCCGGTTTGGTCCTTTCCGGTTTGAGCTGATCAAAACCGATTTGAGCCAGTCTAGTCCGGTTTGAGTCCGGTTTGAGCCGGTCTGGTACATTTTGCATCCGGTTTGAGCTGGTCAAAACAGGTTTGAGCTGGTCTGGTCCGGTTTGTGCCGGTCAAAACCGGTTTGAATCCGTTTGGAGCTTGACAAAACCGGTTTGAGCCGATCTGGTACGATTTGTGCCGCTAAAATCCGATTTGAGCCAGTCTAATACGGTCAACACCGGTTTGAGCCGGTCTGCTCCGGTTTGAGTCTGGTTTGAGACGGTCTAAACCGGTTTGAGCCGGTCTAAGAGCCGGTCTGGTACGGTTTGATCCGGTTTAAGCACGTCTGGTCCGGTTTGAGCCAATCTGGTCCGGTTTGATCCCCTGAGTGTGCACTCCCCTGAGTGAGCGCTCACCTGAGTGGGCACTCCACTTTGTGAGTGCCTCCCTGAGTGTGCACACCCCTGAGAGTGCACTCGTCTGTGTGAGGACAACTCTGAGTGTGTTCTCCCCTGAATGAGCACTCCCTTGAGTGTGCACTCCTCTGAGTTCGCACTCTCCTGAGTGAGGACTCCCCTGAGTGTGCACTCCCCTGAGTGTGTGCTACCCTGAGTTTTCGCTGCCCTGAGTTCGCACTCTTTTGAGGGAGGACGCCCCTGAGTGTGCACTCCCCTGCGTGTATGTTCACCTGAGTGTGCACTCCACTGAATGTGCGCTCCCCTGAGTGAGCACTCCCCTGTGTGTGCATTCCCATGAGTGTGCGCTCCGCTGAGTGTGCTCTTCCCAGTGTGTGCGCTCCCCTGAGTGAGCCCTCCCCTGAGTGTGCACTCCTCTGAGTTCACACTCTCCTGAGTGCGCACTCCCCTGAGTGAGCACTCCCCTGAGTGCGCACTCCCCTGAGTGTGCACTCGCCTGGGTGAAGACACCCCTGACTGTGCACTCCCCTGAGTGTTCACTCTTCAGGTTGTGCACTCCCCTGAGTGTGCGCTCCCCTGAGTGTTCACTCCCCTGAGTGAGCGCTCCCCTGAGTGCGCACTCCCCTAAGTGCACACTCGCCTGGGTGAAGACACCACTGAGTGTGCACTCCGCTGAGTGTGAACTCCCCTGAGTGTTCCCTCCCCAGGGTGTGCACTCCCCTCAGTGTTTGCTCCCCTGAGTGTGCACTCCACTGAGTGAGCGCTCCCCTGAGTGTTCGCTCCCCAGTGTGTGCACTCCCCTGAGTGAGCGCTCTCCTGTGTGTGCACTCCTCTGAGTTTGCACTCTCCTGAGTGAGGACTCCCCTGAGTGTGCCCTCCCCTGAGTGTGCACTCCCCTGAGTGTGGACTCCACTGAGTGCGCACTATCCTGAGTGTGCACTCCCATGAGTGAGCACTCTCCTGAGTGTGCACTCGCCTGTGTGAGGACTCCCCTGAGTGTGCGCTCACTTTAGTGGAAACTCCCCAGTGTGAGTGCTCCCCTGAGTGTGCACTCCCCTGAATGTTCACTCGCCTGAGTGAAGACTTCCTTTCATGTGCAGTCCCCTGAATGAGCACTCCGCTGAGTGTGCACTCCTCTGAGTTTGTACTCTCCTGAGTGATGACTCCCCTGAGTGTGCACTCCCCTGAGTTTGCGCTCCCTTGAGTGTGCGCTCCCCTGAGTGTGCACTCACCTGAGTGAGCGCTCCCCTGAGTGCGCACTACCCTGTGTGAGCGTTCCCCTGAGTGAGGACTCTCCTGAATGTGCACACGCCTGAGTGAGGACTCCCCTGAGTGTGCACTCCCCTGAGTGAGCACTCCCCTGAGTTCGCACTCTCCTGAGTGAGGTCTACCCTGTGTGTGCACTCCTCTGTGTTCGCACTGTCGTGAGTTAGGACTCCCCTGAGTGTGCCCTCTCCTGAGTGTGTGCTCCCCAGAGATTGTGCTCCCCTGAGTGTGCGCTCCCCTGAGTGAGCACTTCCCTGAGTGTGAACTCCCCTGAGTGTGCACTCCCCTGGGTGAGGACACCCCTGAGTGTGCACTCCCCTGAGTGTGAAATCGCCAGAGTGAGGACTCCCCTGAGTGTGCACTCCACTGAATGAGCACATCGCTGAGTGTACACTCCCCTGAGTGTGCTCTCCCCTGAGTGTCCACTCCCCTGAGTGTGCCCTCCTCT
This sequence comes from Chlorocebus sabaeus, assembly GCF_047675955.1. NCBI lineage: Eukaryota > Metazoa > Chordata > Mammalia > Primates > Cercopithecidae > Chlorocebus > Chlorocebus sabaeus. The sequence goes on from NW_027328020.1 coordinate 68,938, forward strand.
AAGTGCGTGCTCCCCTGTGTGTGAACTCGCCTGGGTGATGACACCCCTGAGGGTGACCTCCCCTGTGTGTGAACTTGCCTAAGTGAGGCTCCCCTGAGTGTGCCCTCCCCTGAGTGTGCCCTCTCCTGAGTGTGTGCTCCCCTGAGTGTGCACTCCCCTGAGTGGGTGCTCCCCAGTGTGTGGACTCCCTGAGTGTCCACTCGCCTGAGTGAGGACTCCACTGAGTGCACACTATGCTGAGTGTGCACTCCCCTGTGTGAGCACTCCCTTGAGTGTGCACTGCTTTGAGCCGGTCTGGCCCGGTTTGATTCCGGTTTGAGCCGGTCAACAATGGTTTGAGCCGGTCTGCTCCGGTTTGAGTCCAGTTTCAGCCGGTCAAAACCGGTTTTTGCCAGTCTGGTCCGATTTGAGCCGGTCAACCCCGGTTTGAGCCGGTCTGGTCCGGTTTGATCCCGTTAAAGCCGGTCTGGTTCCTGTTTGATCCGGTAGAGCCGGTCTGGGCTTTTGTGAGCTGGTCAAAACCGGTTTGAGCCGGTCTGGTCCGGTTTGATCCGGTTTGAGCCTGTCTGGTCCGGTTTGAGACGTTCTGGTCTGGTTTGAGTCTGGTTCGAGCTGGATAACACCGGTTTGAGCCCGTCTGATCCGGTTTGAGCCAGTCAAGACCAATTTGAGCTGATCTGGTCCAGTTGGAGTCCCGTTTGAGACGGTCTGGTCCGGTTTGGGCCGGTCAAATCCGGTTTGAGCCGTTCTGGTCCGTATTGAGTGGATCAAAACCGGTTTGAGACGGTCTAAGAGCCGGTCTGTTCAGGTTTGATCCAGTTTAAGCTGGTCTGGTACGGTTTGATATGGTTGAGCCAGTCTGGTTCGGTTTGAGCCGGTCAAAACTGGTCTGAGCCAGTCTGGTCCGGTTTTAGCCAGTCTGGTCGGGGTTGACCCAGTCAAAACCGGATTCAGCCGGTCTCATCCGGTTTCAGCCGGTCTGGTCGGGTTTGAGCAGGTGAAAACCGGTTTGAGCCGGTCTGGTCCTGCTTGAGTCTGCTTTGAGCCGGTCAAAATCGGTTTGTGCTGCTCTGGTCCGATTTGAGCCAGTCAAAACCGGTTTGAGCCGGTCTATTCTGGTTTGAGTCCGGTTTGAACGGGTCTGGTCCGGTTTTAGCCGGTCTGGTAGGGTTTGAGCCGGTCAAAACGGATTTGAGCCTGTCTGGTCCGGTTTCCGATGGTCTGGTCGGGTTTGAGCCGGTCAAAACCGGTTTGTGCCGGTCGGGTCCGGTTTGAGTCCAGTTTGAGCCGGTCAAAACTGGTTTGAGCCGGTCTGGTCCCGTTTGATCCAGTTTGAGCGGTTCTGGTCCAGTTTGACCCGGTTTCAGACGGTCTGGTCCGCTTTGATCTGGTTGAGCCAGTCTGGGGTTTTTCGAGCCGGTCCAAACCGGTTTGAGTCGGTCTCGTCCGGTTTCAGCCGGTCTGGTCTGGTTTGAGCCGGTCAAAACGGGTTTGAGACGGTCTGGTCAGTTTGAGTCTGGTTTTAGCCGGTCAAAACCGGTTTGAGCCGGTCTGGTCCTGTTTTAGTCTGGTTTGAGCCGGACAACACCAGTTTGAGACGGTCTGGTCCGGTTTGAGTGCGGTTTGAGCTGGTCATAACCGGTTAGAGCCGGTGTAGTCCGCTTTGAGTTGGTCAAAACCGGTTTTAGCCAGTCTGGTCCGGTTTTAGCCGGTCTGGACGGGTTTGAGGCAGTCAAAACCGGTTTGAGGCGGTCTCGTCCAGTTTCAGCTGGTCTGGTTGGGTTTGAGCCGGTCAAAACCGGTTTGAGCCGGTGTGGTCCTGTTTGAGTCTGGTTTGAGCTGGTCAAATTCGGTTTGTGCTGCTCTGGTCCGATTTGAGCCGATCAAAACCGGTTTGAGCCGGTCTGGTCCAGTTTGATCAGGTTTGAACCGGTCTCGTCTGGTTTGATTCAGTTGAGACGGTCTGGTCTGATTTGAGCCGTTCAAAACTGGTTTGAGCCGGTCTGGTCCTGATTGAGTCTGGTATGAGCTGGTCAAAACCGGTTTGAGCCGGTCTGGTCCAGTTTGTGTCAGGTCCAGTTTGAGTCTGGTCCTGTTTGAGCCATTCTGGTCCGGTTTGAGTCTGGTTCGAGCCTGTCAACACCGGTTTGAGCCGGTCTGGTTCGGTTTGAGTCCGGTTTGAGCCGGTCAACATCGGTTTGAGCCGGTCTGGTCCAGTGTAAGTCCTATTTGAGCCAGTTGAACCCGGTTGGAGCCGGTCTGGTCCGGTTTGAGCCGGTCTAAGGGTCGTTCTGGTCCGGTTTGATTTGGTTTGATCCGGTCTGGTGCGGTTTGAGCTAGTCTGAACCGGTTTGAGCCGTTCTGGTCCAGGTTGAGTCCGGTTTGAGCCGGTCAAACCCTGTTTGAGCTTGTCTGGTTCGGTTTAAGCCAGTCTGGTCGGGTTTGAGCCGGTCAACCCTCGTTTGAGCCAGTCTGGTCTGGTTTGATCCGGTTAAGGCTGGTCTGGTCCGGTTTGAATCCGGTTTGAGCAGGTCTGGTCCGGTTTGAGCCTGTTTGAGCCTGTCTGGTCCGGTTCGATCCGATTTGAGATGGTCTGGCCCGGTTTGAGCTGGTCTGGTCCGGTTTAAGCTGGTCAAAACCGGTTGTAGATGGTCTGGTCCGTTTTGACCCGGTTTGAGCGTGTCTGGTCCGGTTTGAGTCGTTCTGGTCCGGTTTGAGTCTGGTTCGAGCCAATCAACACTGGTGTGAGCCGGTCTGGTCCTGTTTGAGTCAGGTTTGAGCCGGTCAACACTAGTTTGAGCCGGTCTGGTCCGGTTTGAGTCCGATTTGAGCTGGTCAAATCCGGTTGGAGCCGGTCTGGTCCGGTTTGAGCCGGTCTAAGAGCCGGTCTGCTATGGTTTGATTCGGTTTGACCCGGTCTGGGCCAGTTTGAGCCAGTCTAACCCGGTTTGAGGCGTTCTGGTCCCGTTTGAGTCCGGTTTGAGCTGGTCAAACCCTGTTTGAGCCAGTCTGGTCTGGTTTAAGCCAGTCTGGTCGGGTTTGAGCCGGTCAACCCTGGTTTGAGCCGGTCTGGTTCAGTTTGATCCGATTAGAGCCGGTCAGGTCCGGTTTGATCCGGTAGAGCCGGTCTGGGCTTTTGTGAGCTGGTCAAAACCGGTTTGAGCCGGTCTGGTCCGGTTTGATCCGGTTTGATGAGGTCTGGTTCGATTTGAGCCGGTCAAAAAAGTTTTCAGCTGGTCTGGTCTGGTTTAAGTCCGGTTTTAGCTGGTCTGGTCCGGTTTGAGCCTGTTTGAGCCTGTCTGGTCCGTTTTGATCCGATTTGAGCTGGACTGGTCTGATTTCATCTGGTCCAAACCGGTTTGAGCCGGTCTGGTCCGTTTTGATCCGGTTTGAGCCTGTCTGTTCCGGTTTGAGACGTTCTGGTCCGTTTTGATCCGGTTTGAGACTGTCTGGTCCGGTTTGAGACGTTCTGGTCCAGTTTGAGTCTGGTTCGAGCCGGACAACACCGGTTTGAGCCTGTCTGGTCTGGTTTGAGTGCGGTTTGAGCTGGTCAACACCGGTTTGAGCCGATCTGGTCCGGTTGGAGTCCCGTTTGAGACGGTCTGGTCCGGTTTGAGCCGGTCAAAACCGGTTTGAGCCGTTCTGGTCCGTATTGAACGGATCAAAACCGGTTTGAGACGCTCTAGGAGCCGGTCCGGTCTGGTGTGATCCGGTTTAAGACGGTCTGGTCCGGTTTGATCCTGTTTAGCCAGTCTGGTACAGTTTGAGCTGGTCAAAACTGGTCTGAGACAGTCTGGTCCGGTTTTAGACGGTCCGGTCGGGGTTGACCCGGTCCAAACCGGTTTCCGCCGGTCTCGTCCGGTTTCAGCCGGTCTGGTTGGGTTTGAGCAGGTGAAAACCGGTTTGAGCCGGTCTGGCCCTGCTTGAGTCTGGTTTGAGCCGGTCAAAACCGGTTTGTGCTACTCTGGTCCAATTTGAGCTGGTCAAAACCGGTTTGAGCCGGTCTATTCCGGTTTGAGTCCGGTTGAACGGGTCTGGTCTGGTTTTATCCGGTCTGGTAGGGTTTGAGCCGGTCAAAACCGGTTTGAGGCGGTCTCGTCCCAATTCAGCCGGTCTGGTTGAGTTTGAGCCGGTGAAAACTGGTTGGAGCTGGTCTGGTCCGGTTTGATCCAGTTTCAGCAGTTCTGGTCCGGTTTGATCCGGTTTGAGCTGGTCTGTTTCGCTTTGATCTGGTTGAGCCAGTCTTGTCTGGTTTGAGCCGGTCCAAAGCGGTTTGAGCCAGTCTCGTCCAGTTTCAGCCGGTCTGGTCGGGTTTGAGCCGGTCAAGATGGGTTTGAAGCGGTCTGGTCCGGTTTGAGTCCGGTTTGAGCCAGTCAGAACCGGTTTGAGTCGGTCTGGTCTGGTTTGAGTCCACTTTGAGCCGGACAACAACAGTTTGAGAGGGTCTGGTCCGGTTTGAGTGCGGTTTGAGCTGGTCATAACCGGTTAGAGCCGGTCTAGTCCGCTTTGAGCCAGTCAAAACCGGTTTGAGCCAGTCTGGTCCGGTTTTAGCCGGTCTGGACGGGTTTGAGTCGGTCAAAACCGGTTTGAGGCGGTCTCGTCCAGTTTCAGCCGGTCTGGTCGGGTTTGAGCCGGTCAAAACCGGTTTGAGCCGGTGTGGTCCTGTTTGAGTCTGGTTTAAGCTGGTCAAATTCGGTTTGTGTTGCTCTCGTCTGATTTGAGCCGGTCAAAACCGGTTTGAGCTGGTCTGGTCCCGTTTGATCCGGTTTAACCCGGTCTGGTCCAGTTTGATTCGTTTGACCTGGTATGGTCTGGTTTGAGCCGTTCAAAACCGGTATGAGCCGGTCTGGTCTGGATTGAGTCCGGTTTGAGCCGGTCAACACCTCTTTGAGCCGGTCTGGTCCAGTTTGAGTCAGGTTTGAGCCGGTCAACCCCGGTTTGATCCATTCTGCTCTGGTTTGAGTCTGGTTTGAGCCAATCTTGTCTGGTTTGAGCCAGTCAAAACATGTTTTAGCTGGTCTAAGAGCCTGTCTGGTCCTTTTTGATCCTGTTTGAGCCTCTCTGCTACGGTTTGAGCCAGTCAAACCCTGTTTAAGCCAGTCTGGTCCGGTTTGTCCCAGTGTGAGCCGGTCTGGTCCGATTTGATCCGGTTGGGCCGGTCTGCTCTGGTTTGAGCCAGTCAAAACCGGTTTGAGCCGGTCTGGTCCGTTTTGATCCCCTGAGTGTGCACTCCCCTGAGTGAGCGCTCACCTGAGTGGGCACTCCACTTTGTGAGCACCTCCCTGAGTGTGCACTCCCCTGAGTGAGCACTCCCCTGAGTGTGTACTCCCCTGAATGAGCACTCCCCTGAGTGTGCACTCCTCTGAGTTCGCACTCTCCTGAGTGAGGACTCCCCTGGGTGTGCACTCCCCTGAGTGTGTGCTACCCTGAGATTTCGCTCCCCTGAGTTTGCACTCTTTTGAGTGAGGACTCCCCTGAGTGTGCACTCCCCTGAGTGTATGCTCACCTGAGCGTGCACTCCTCTGAGTGTGCGCTCTCCTGAGTGAGCACTCCCCTGTGTGTGCACTCCCATGAGTGTGCGCTCCACTGTGTGTGCTCTCCCCAGTGTGTTCGCTGCCCTGAGTGAGCGCTCCCCTGAGTGCGAACTCCCCTGAGTGTGCACTCGCCTGGGTGAGGACTCCCCTGAGTGTGCACTCCCCTGATTGTGAACTCGCCTGAGTTTGGACTTCCCTGAGTGTGCACTCCACTGATTGAGCACTCCCCTAAGTTTACACTCCCCTGAGTTTGCGCTCCCTTGAGATTGCACTACCCTGAGTGTGAACTCCCCTGAGTGAGTGCTCCCCTGAGTGCGCACTAACCTGAGTGTGCACTCGCCTGGGTGAGGACACCCCTGAGTGAGCACTCCCCTGAGAGTGAACTCGCCTGTGTGAGGACTCCCCAGAGTGAGCACTCTCCTGAGGGGTACTCGTCTGAGTGATGACTCCCCTGAGTGTGCACTCCCCTGAATGAGCACTCCCCTGAGTGTGCACTCCTCTGAGTTCACACTCTCCTGAGTGAGGACTCCCTTGAATGTGCACTACCCTGAGTGTGCAGTCCCTTGAGTGTTCGCTTACCAGGGAGTGCACTTCCCTGAGTTCGCACTCTCCTGAGTGAGGACTCCCCTGATTGTGCACTCTCCTGAGTGTGGGCTCACCTGATTGTGCACTCCCTTGAGTGAGCGCTCCCCTCGGTGAGGACACCCCTGTGTGTGCACTCCCCTGAGTGAGCACTCCCCTGAGTGTGCACTCCTCTTAGTTCGCACTCCTCTGAGTGAGGACTCCCCTGAGTGTGCACCTCCCAGTGTGTGCACTCCCCTGAGTGTGCGCTCCCCTGGGTGTGCACTCCCCTGAGTGAGCGCTCCGCTGAGGGTGCACTCCCCTGAGTGTGCGCTCACCTGAGTAAGGACTACTCTAAGTTGACACTCCCCTGAGTGTGAACTTGCCTGAGTGAGGGCTCACCAGACTGAGCGCTCTCCTGAGTGGGTACTCATCTGAGTGATGACTCCCCTGAGTGTGCACTCCCCTGAATGAGCACTCCCCTGAGTGAGCACTCCCCTGAGTGTGCACTCCCCTGAGTGTGCGCTCACCTGAGTAAGGACTACTCTGAGTCGGCACTCCCCTGAATGTGCGCTCGCCTGAGTGAGGACTCCCCTGAGTGTGCACTCCCCTGAATGAACACTCCCCTGTTTGTGCGCTCACCTGAGTGTGCGCTCCCCAGTGTGTGCACTCCCCTGAGTGAGCACTCCCCTGAGTGTGCACTCCCCTGAGTGTGCACTCTCCTGTGGGAGGACTCCCCTGAGTGTGCACTCCCCTGAGTGAGCACTCCCCTGAGTGTGCACTCCTCTTAGTTCGCACTCTCCTGAGTGAGGACTCCATTGAGTGTGCACTCCCCTGAGTGTGCGCTCCTTTGAGTGTGCACTCCCCTGAGTGAGCGCTCCCCTGAGTGTGCTCTCACCTGAGAGTGCACTCGCCTGAGTGAGGACTACTCTGAGTGTGCACTCCCCTGAGTGTGGACTCGCCTGAGTGAGGGCTCCCCTGAGTGTGCTCTTCCATATGTGAGCGCTCACGTCAGTGGCCACTCCCCTGTGTGAGCTCTCCCCTGAGTGTGCACTCCCCTGTGTGTGCACTCCCTTGAGTGAGGACTCCCCTGAGTGTGCACTCCCCTAAATGAGCACTCCCCTTCGTGTACACTCCCCTGAGTAAGCCAGTGAAACCCGTTTTGAGCCAGTCTGGTCCGGTTTAAGCCGGACTGGTCGGGTCTGAACTGGTCAATGCCGGTTTGAGGCGGTCTGTTCCAGTTTGATCCGGTTTAAGCCGGTATGGTCCGGTGTGGTCCGGTTGATCCGGTCTGGTCCAGTTTGAGCCGGTCAAAACCGGTTTGAGCCGGTCTGGTTTGGTATGATCTGGTTTGAGCCGGTCTGCTCCGGTTTGATCTGGTTTGAGCCGCTCAATATCGGTTTGAGTCTGGTTTGAGCCGGACAAAACTGGATTTAGCGGGTCTAGCTGGTCTGGTCCGGATTGATCCCTTTTGAGCCGGTCTCGTCCGGTTTGATCCGATTTTGGACCGTGTGGTCCAGTTTGAGCTGGTTTGAGCCGGTCTGGTCCGGTTTGAATCCGATTTGAGCCAGTCAAAACCGGTTTGAGCAGTTCTGCTCCGGTTTGATTTGGTCAAAACCGGTTTAAGATGGTCTTGTCCGGTTTGAGTCCAGCCTGAACCGATCAAAACCGGTTTGAGCCGCTCTGATACGGTTTGATACGGTTTGAGTTGGTCTGGTCCGGTTTGAGCTGGTCTGGTCTGGTTTGAGCCGGTCAAAACAGGCTCAGGCCGGTCAAAATCGGTTTGAGCCAGTCTGGTCTGGTTTGATGCGGTTTCAGCTGGTCTGGGCCGGTCGAGTCCGGTTTGATCTGGTCAAAACCGCTTTGAGCCGGTCCAAACTGGTTTGAGCCTGTCTGGTCTGGTTTGAGCCTGTCAAAACCGGTTTCAGCCGGTCTGGCCCAGTTTTAGCCGGTCTGGGCCAGTCTGGTCCAGTTTTATCCGTTTTCAGCACTTCTGGGCCTGTCTGGTCCGGTTTGATCCGGTGTGAGCCGATCTGGTCCGATTTGATCCGGTGTCATCCGGTCAAACCCGGTTTGAGCCGGTTTTGTCCGTTTTGAGCCGGTCTGGTCTGGTTTGTGCTGGTCAAAATAGGCTCAGGCTGGTCAAAACCGGTTTGAGCCTGTCTGGGTAGGTGTTGTCCGGTGGGCTCCGGATTCAGCTGTTTTGGGCCGTTCTGGTGCGGTTTCATCCGGTTTGAGCCGGTCTGGTCCGGTTTTTCCTGTCTCATCCGGTCAAAGCCGGTTTGAGCCGGTCTGCTCTGGTTTGAGCCAGTCAAACCCAGTTTGAGACAGTCTGGTCCGGTTTGAGCCGGTCTGGTCTGGTTTTAGCCGGTCAAAAGCTGATTGAGCCGGTTTGGCCCGGTTTTAGCCTGTGTGGGCCGGACTGGTTTGGTTTGAGCCGGTTTGAGCTGGTTTGTGTCGGTCTGGTCTGGTATGATCCGGTTTGAGAAGGTCTGGTCCGGTTTGATCCGGTCTAATCCAGTCAAAACCGGTTTGAGCCGATCTGGTGTGGTTTGAGCCGGTCAAAATCATCTCAGGCTGGTCAAAACCGGTTTGAGCCGGTATGGTCTGGTTTGAGCCGGTCAAAACTGGTTTGTGGCCCGGTTTCAGCTGGTCTGGGCTGGTAGAGTCCGGTTCGATCCGGTCAACACCGCTTTGAGCCGGTCAAAACCGGTTTGAGCCGGTCTGGTCTGGTTTGAGCCGGTCTGGTCTGGTTTGAGCTGGTCAAAACCGGCTGAGGTCTGTCAAAACCGGTTTGAGCCGGTCTGGTCTGGTTAGAACCCGTCAAAACTTTTTTGTGGCCCAATTTTAGGCGGTCTGGGCCGGTCTGGGCCAATTTGATCCGATTTTAGCCAGTCTGGGCCGGTCTGATTTGGTTTGATCTGGTCTCATCTGGTCAAAACCGGTTTTAGCTGGCCAAAAACAGTTTCAGCCCGTCTGGTTTGGTTTGAGCAGGTCAAAACCGGTTTGAGCCGGTCAAAATCGGTTTGAGCCGGTCTGGTCTGGTTTGATCCGGTATCAGCTGGTCTGGGCTGGTCGAGTCCGGTTTGGTCCGGTTTGAGCCGGTCTCTTCCGGTTTGATCCGGTCTCATCCGGTCAAAACTGGTTTGAGCCGGTCAAAACCTGTTTGTCGCCTGGTTTTAGCCGGTTTGAGCTGGTCTGGTCCGGTTTGATCAGGTTTCAGCTGGTCTGGGCTGGTCGAGTCCGGTGTGATCCGGTCAAAACCGCTTTGAGCCAGTGAAAACTGGTTTGAACTGGTCTGGTCTGGTTTTAGCCGGTCTGGTGTGGTTTGAGCCGGTCCAAACTGGCTCAGGTCGGTCAAAACCGGTTTGAGACAGTCTGGTCTGATTTGAGCCCGTCAAAACCGGTTTGTGGCCCAGTTTTAGGCCGTCTAGGCTGGTGTGGTCCATTTGATCCGATTTTAGCCAGTCTGGGCCGGTCTGATTCGGTTTGATCCGGTCTCATCCAGTCAAACCCGGTTTGAGCCGGTCAAAACCGGTTTGAGTCGGTCTGGTCCGGTTTGAGGCAGTCTGGTCTGGTTTGAGCCGGTTAAAACCGGTTTGAGCCGGTCTGGTCTGGTTTGAACCGGTCAAAACTGGTTAGTGGCTCGGCTTTAGCCGGTCTGGTCCGGTCTGGTCCGGTTTGATCCGGTTTCAGCTGGTCTGGGCCGGTCGAGTCCGGTTTGAACCGGTCAAAACCGCTTTTATCCGATCAAAACCTGTTTGAGACAGTCTGGTCTGGTTTGAGCTGGTCAAAACCGGTTTGAGCCGATGTGGTCTGGTTTGAGCTGGTCTGGTCTGGTTTGAACCGGTGAAAACCGGTTTATGGCCCAGTTTTAGGCGGTCTGGGCCGTTCTGGTCCGGATTGATCCGATTTTAGCCGGTCTGGGCCAGTCTGGTTCGGTTCGATCTGATTTTAGCTGGTCTGGACCCGTCTGATTCGGTTTGAACTGGTCTCATTCGGTCAAAAACGATTTTAGCCGGTGAAAACCGGTTTTAGCCTGTCTGATGTGGTTTGAGCAGGTCAAAACCGGTTTGATCCGGTCTGGTCTGGTTTGAGCCGGTCAAAATCGGTTTGTGGCCCGGTTTTAGCTGGTCTGGGCCTGTCTGGCCCGGTTTGATCTGGTTTCAGCTGGTCTGGGCTAGTCGAGTCCAGTTTGATTTGGTCAAAACCGATTTGAGCCAGTCAAAACCGGTTTGAGCCGGTCTGGTCTCGTTTGAGCCGTTATGGTCTGGTTTTAGCTAGCCAAAACCGGTTTGTGGACCGGTTTTAGCTGGTCTGGACCAGTCTGGTCCGGTTTGATCCGGTTTCAGGTGGTCTGGGCCGGTCGAGTCCGGTTTGATCCGGTCAAAACCGCTTTGAGGCAGTCAAACCGGTTTGAGGAGGTCTGGTCTGGTTTGAGCCGGTCTGGTCTGGTTTTAGCCAGTCAAAACCGGCTCAGGATGGTCAAAACCGGTTTGAGACGGTCTGGTCTAGTTTGAGCCGGTCAAAACCGGTTTGTGGCCCGGTTTTAGCTGGTGTGGTCCGGTCTGGTCCGGTTTCCTCTGGCTTCATCTCTTCTGGGCCGGTCTGGTGCGGTTTCATCTGGTTTGAGCTGGTCTGGTCCGGATTAATCCTGTCTCATCCGGTCAAAAACCGGTTAGAGCCGGTCTGTTCTGGTTGAGCCGGTCAAAACCGGTTTGAGCCAATCTGGTCTGGTTTGAGCCGGTCTGGTCTGGTTTGAGCCGGACAAAAACTGATTGAGCCATTTTGGTCCAGTTTTAGCCTGTCTGGGCAGGTCTGGTATGGTTTGAGCCGCTTTTAGCCCGTTTGTGCTGGTCTGGTCTGGTATGATCCGGTTTGAGAAGGTCTGGTCCGGTTTGATCCGGTTTTAGCCCGTCTTGGCCGGTCTGATTCGGTTTGATCTGGTCTCATCCGGTCAAATCCCGTTTTAGCCTGTCAAAACCGGTTTCAGCCTGTCTGGTGTGGTTTCAGCAGGTGAAAACCGGTTTGAGCCTCTTAAAACGGATTTGAGCCAGTCTGGTCCATTTTGAGCTGGTCTGGTCTGGTTTGATCCGGTCAAAACCGGTTCGAGCTGGTCAAAACCGGTTTGAGTCGGTTTGGTCTGGTTGAAGCCAGTCAAAACAGATTCGAGCATGTCTGAGCCGGTCTGGTCCGGTTTCATCCGGTCTCATCAGGTGAAAACTGGTTTGAGCCAGTGAAAACCGGTTTTAGCCGGTCTGGAGTGGTTTGAGCCGGTCAAAACCTGTTTGAGACGGTCAAAACCGGATTGAGCCAGTCAAAACCGGTTTGAACCGCTCTGGTCTGGTTTGAGCCGGTCTGGCCCTGTTTATGCTGGTCTGGGCTGGTCTGGACTGGTTTGATCCGGTTTCAGCCGGTC
>NW_027328021.1:0-79795 GCF_047675955.1 Chlorocebus sabaeus
CGGACTCAAACCGGACCAGACCAGATCACACCGGTTTTGACCAGGTCAAACCGGAACAGACCGCCTCAAACGGATCAAACCGGACCAGACAGGCTTTAACCGGATCAAACCGGACCAGAACGGCTCAAACCAGGGTTGACCGGCTGAAACCCGACAAGACTGGCTCAAACCGAACCAGACTGGCTCAAACAGGGTTTGACCGGCTCAAACCAGACTCAAACCGGACCAGAACGGCTCAAACCGTGTTAGACTGGCTCAAACCGGTCCAGACCGGCTCAAACCACATCAAACTGGACCAGACTGACCCTTAGACCGGCTCAAACCGGACCAGACCGGCTCCAACCGGTTTTGACTGGCTCAAATTGGACTCACACCGGACCAGACCGGCTCAAACCGTTGTTGACTGGCTCAAACCGGACTCAAACCAAACGAGACCAGCTCAAACCGGTGTTGACTGACTCGAACCAGACTCAAACCGGACCAGAACGCCCAAACCGGACCAGACTCAAACTAGACCTGACACAGACTGGACCAGACCGACTCATACCAGTTTTGACCGACTCATACCAGACTCAATCTGGACCAGACCGGCTCAAACCAGGTTTCAACTGCTCAAACCAGACCATACTGGCTCAACGGAATCAAACCGGACCAGAACGGTTCAAACCCGATCAATCCGGACCATACCGGCTCAAACTGGTTTTGACCGGCTCAAATCGGACCAGAGCAGCACAAACCGAATTTGATCAGCTCAAACCAGACTCAAACAGGACCACACCGGCTCAAACCGGTATTGACCAGCTCAAACCCGACCAGACCGGCTGAAACTGGACGAGACCGACTCAAACTGGTTTTGACCGACTCAAACCCGTCCAGATCGGCTAAAACCGGACCAGACTGGCTCAAACTGGATTTGATTGGCTCAAAGCGGACTAGATCAGCTCTAACCGGTTATGACCGGCTCAAACCGCACTCAAACCGGACCAGACCGTCTCAAACTGGTGTTGTCCGGCTCAAACCGGACTCAAACAGGACCAGACCGGCTCAAACCGATTTTGACCGACTCAAACCGGACTCAAACCGGACCAGACCTCTCAAACCCGTTTTGACCGGCTCAAACCCAACCATACCGGTTGAAACCGGACGAGACCAGCTCGAACTGGTTTGGACCAGCTCAAACCAGACCATACTGGCTCAACCAGATCAAAGCAGACCACACCGGCTCAAACAGGATCACACAGGACCAGAACCGCTCAAACCGGATCAAACTGGACCAGACCGGCTCAAACCAGTTTTAACTGGATCAAACCAAATTCAAATCAGACCCAACCATCTCAAACCGGACCAGAACGGCTCAAACCGGTCACAAACCGTTTTTGACCAGCTGAAACCGGTCCAGACAGCCTCAAACCGGTTTTGACTGGCTCAAACGGGACTCAAACAGGACCAGACAGTGTCAAACCGGTTTTAAATGGCTCAAATCGGACACAAACAGGAACAGACCGGCTCAAACAGGGTTTGACCGTCTCAAACCAGACCAGACCGGCTCAACTGGCTCAAACCGGACCAGATCGGCTCAAACCGGTTTTGACCAGCTCAAATCGGACGAGAGCAGCACAAACCAAATTTCACCAGCTCCTACCAGACTCAAACAGGACCACACCGGCTCAAACCAGTTTTGACCGACTCAAACCCGACCAGACCAGCTAAAACTGGATGAGACTGCCTCAAACTGGTTTTGACCGACTCAAACCCATCCAGACCGGCTAAACCTGGACCAGACCGGCTCAAATCGGTTTTGACCGGCTCAAAGCGGACTAGACTGGCTCTAACCAGTTATGTCCGGCTCAAAACGCACTGAAACCGGACCACATCGTCTCAAACTGGTGTTGTCCAGCTCAAACCGCACTCGAACCGGACCAGACCGGCTCAGACCGGTTTTGACCGGGTCAAATCGGACCAGAGCAGCACTAACCTAATTTGACCAGCTCAAACCAGACTCAAACAGGACCACACCGGCTCAAACCGGTTTTGACCGGCTCAAACCCGACCAGACCGGCTAAAACTGGACGAGACCGCCTCAAACCGGTTTTGACCGACTCAATCCCGTCCAGACCATCTAAAACTGGACCAGACCGGCTCAAACCGGCACAAACCGGACTAGACCGTCTCAAACAGGATTTGACCAGCTCAAACCGGACCAGACTGTCTCAAACCAATTTTGAATGGCTCAAACTGTACTCAAACCAGAACAGACCGGCTCAAACCGGATTTGACCTCCTGAAACCTGACCAGACAGGTGCAAACCTGATCAAACCGGACCAGACCGACCCTTAGACCAACTCAAACTGGTTTTGACCGGCTCAAATCGGACCAGACAGGCACAAACCGGTTTTGACCGGCTGAAACTGGACTCAAACCGGAGCAGACAGGCTCAAACCGTTGTTGACCGGCTCAAACCGGAATCAAACCGGGCCAGACCGGCTCAAAGCAGTGCACACTCAAGGGAGTGCTCACACAGGGGAGTGCACACTCAGCATAGTGTGCACTCAGTGGAGTCCTCACTCAGGCGAGTGCACACTCAGGGAGTGCACACACTGGGGAGCACCCACTCAGGGGAGTACACACTCAGGGGAGCACACACTCAGAATAGTGCACACTCAGGGGAGGGCACATTCAGGGGAGCCTCAATTAGGTGAGTTCACACACAGGGGAGGTCACACTCAGGGGTGTCTTCACCCAGGCGAGTTCACACACAGGGGAGCACGCACTTAGAGGAGTGCACACTCAGGGGAGTGCACACTCAGGGGAGAGCACACTCAGGGGAGTGTACACTCAGCGATGTGCTCATTCAGTGGAGTGCACACTCAGGGGAGTCCTCAATCTGGCGATTTCACACTCAGGGGAGTGCACACTCAGGGGTGTCCTCACCCAGGGGAGTGCACACTCAGGGGAGTTCGCACTCAGGGAAGTGCTCACTCAGGGGATTGCACACTCAGGGGAGCACAAACTCTGGGGAGCGCACGCTCAGGAGAGGGCACAGTCAGGGGAGTCCTAACTCACGAGAGTGCGAACACAGAGGAGTGCACACACAGGGTAGACCTCACTCAGGAGAGTGCGAACTCAGGGGAGTTCACACTCAGGGGAGTCCTCACTCAGGGGAGTGCACACTCCGGGGAGTCCTCACTCAGGTGTGTGCACATTCAGGAGAGTCCTCACTCAGGGGAACGCTCACACATTGTAGTGCGCACTCAGGGGAGGGCTCACTCAGGGGAGTGCACACTCAGGGGAGGGCACACTCAAGGGAGTGCAAACACAGGGGAGTGCACACTTAGGGGAGTCCTCACTCAGGAGAGTACAAACTCAGAGGAGTGCACACTCAGTGGAGTGCTCATTCAGGGGACTGCACATGAAGGGGAGTCTTCACTCAGGTGAGTGCACATTCAGGGGAGTGCACACTCAGGGGAGCGCTCACACTGGGGAGTTTCCACTAAAGTGTGCGCACACTCAGTGGAGTGCACAATCAGGGGAGTCCTCACACAGGCGAGTGCACACTCAGGAGAGCGCTCACTCATGGGAGTGCACACTCAGGATAGTGCGCACTCAGTGGAGTCCACATTCAGTGGAATCCACACTCAGGGGAGTGCACACTCAGGGGAGTGCACACTCAGGGGAGCGCACACTCAGGGGAGGGCACACTCAGGGGAGTCCTCACTCAGGAGAGTGCAAACGTAGAGGAGTGCACACACAGGAGAGCGCTCACTCAGGGGAGTGCACACCCTGGGGAGCGAAAACTCAGGGGAGTGTACACTCATGGGTCTTTTCACCCAGGTGAGTCCACAATCAGGAGAGTGCTCACTCAGTGGAGTGCACACTCAGGGGAGCACACACTGAGGGGAGTGCACACCCTGGGGAGGGAACACACAGGGGAGTGCACACTCAGCGGAGTGCACACTCAGGGGTGTCTTCACCCAGGCGAGTGCACACTTAGGGGAGTGCGCACTCAGGGGAGCGCACACTCAGGGGAGTGAACACTCAGGGGAGCGCGCACTCAGGGGAGTGCACACCCTGAAGAGTGAACACTCAGGGGAGTGCACACTCAGGGGTGTCTTCACCCAGGCGAGTGCACACTCAGGGGAGTGCGCACTCAGGGGAGTGCTCACTCAGGGGAGTGCGCACTCAGGGGAGTGCTCACTCAGGGAAGTCCTCACTCAGGAGAGTGAGAACTCAGAAGAGTGCACACTCAGGGGAGGGCTCACTCAGGGGAGCGCACACACTGGGGAGAGCACACTCAGGGGAGCGCACACTCATGGGAATGCACACACAGGGGAGTGCTCACTCAGGGGAGCGCACACACTGGGGAGAGCACACTCAGGTGAGCATACACGCAGGGGAGTGCACACTCAGGGGAGTCCTCCCTCAAAAGAGTGCGAACTCAGGGCAGCGAAATCTCAGGGTAGCACACACTCAGGGGAGTGCACACTCAGGGGAGTCCTCATTCAGGAGAGTGCGAACTCAGAGGAGTGCACACTCAGGGGAGTGCTCATTCAGGGGAGAACACACTCAGGGTTGTCCTCACTCAGACGAGTGCACACTCAGGTGAGTGCACACTCAGGGAGGTGCTCACAAAGTGGAGTGCCCACTCAGGTGAGCGCTCACTCAGGGGAGTGCATACTCAGGGGATCAAACTGGACCAGATCGGCTCAAATCGGGTTTGAACGGCTCAAACCGGACCAGACCCGCTTAAATCAGATCAAACCGTACCAGACCGGCTCTTAGACCGGCTCAAACCGGTTTGGACCGTCTCAAACCAGACTCAAACCGGAGCAGACCGGCTCAAACCGGTGTTGATCGTATTAGACTGGCTCAAATTGGTTTTTAGCGGCACAAATCGTACCAGACTGGCTCAAACCGGTTTTGTCCAGCTCCAAACGGACTCAAACCGGTTTTGACCGGCACAAACCAGACCAGACCGGCTCAAACCTGTTTTGACCAGCTCAAACCGGATGCAAAACGTACCAGACCAGCTCAAACCGGACTCAAACCGGACTAGACCGGCTCAAATCGGTTTTGATCAGCTCGAACCGGAAAGGACCAAACCGGCTCAAACTACACTCAAACCGGACCAGACTGGCTCAAACCGGTTTTGAACGGCTCAAACCAAACCATACCTGCTCAAACGAATCAAACCGGAGCAGACCGGCTTAAACCGGATGAAAACGGACCAGACAGGCTCAAACCGGTTTTGACCGGCTCAAATCGGACCAGAGCAGCACAAACCGAATTTGACCAGTACAAGCCAGACTCAAACAGGACCACACCGGCTCAAACCGGTTTTGACCGGCTCAAACCCGACCAGACGGGCTGAAACTGGACAAGACCGCCTCAAACCGGTTTTGACCAACTCAAACCTGTCCGGGCCGGCTAAAACAGGACCAGACCAGCTCAAATCCGTTTTCACCAGCTCAAACCGGACCAGACCGTCTCAACCAGATCACACCGGACCATACCGGCTTCATCCGGATCAAACTGGAACAGACCGCCTCAAACCGGCGTTGACCAGCTCAGGCCCGACCAGTCCAGCTTAAACCGGATTAGAATGGCTCAAAACGGGTTTCACTGGCTTACTCAGGGGAGTGTACACGAAGGGGAGTGCTCATTTAGGGGAGTGCACACTCAGGGGAGTCCTCACTCAAGGGAGTGCACACACAGGTGTGTGCACACTCAGGGGAGCGCTCACACAGGGGAGTGGCCACTGAGGTGAGCGCTCACACATGGAAGAGCACACTCAGGGGAGCCCTCACTCAGGCGAGTCCACACTCAGGGGAGTGAAAACTCAGAGTAGTCCTCACTCAGGCGAGTGCACTCTCAGGTGAGAGCACACTCAGGGGAGTGCTCACTCAGGGGAGTGCACACTCAAAGGAGTGCACACGCAGGGGAGCGCACACTCATGGGAGGGCACACCAGGAGATTCCTCACCCAGGAGAGTGCGAACTCCGAGGAGTGCACATTCAGCAGAGTGCTAACTCAGGGGAGTGCACACTCTGGGGTGTCCTCACTCATGTGAGTGCACACTCAGGGGAGTGCACACTCAGGGTCATGCACACTCGAGTGAGCATACACTCAGGGGAGTGCACACTCAAGGGAGTCCTCACTCAGGCGAGTTCACACTCATGGGTGTGCACACTCAGTAGTCCGCACTCAGGCGAGTGCACACTCAGGGAAGTGCCCACTCAGGGGAGGGCTCACTCAGGGCAGTGCACACTCAGGGGAGCACACAATCTGGGGAGCACACACTCAGGGGAGTTCACACTCATCCGGGTCCTCACTTAGGAGAGTGCGAACTCAGAGGAGTGCACACTCAGGGGAGTGCTCATTCAGGGGTGTACACACTCAGGGGAGTCCTCACTCAGACGACGGCACACTCAGGGGAGTGCACACTCAGGGAGATGCTCGCGAAGCAGAGTGCCCCTCAGGTGAGCACTTACTCAGGGGAGTGCACACTCAGGGGATCCAACTGGACCAAACCGGCTCAAACAGGATTTGACCAGCTCAATCCGGACCAGACCGGCTCAACTGGTTTTGCCCGGCTCAAACTGGAGCAGACCGGCTGAAACTGGTTAGGATCGGCTCAAACCAGACCAGACCAGCTGAATCGGATCAAACAGGACCAGACCGGCTTAAACCGGTGTTGACAGGCTCAAAGCGGGCCAGACCGGCTCAAACCGGTTCAGACTGGCTCAAACCGGTTCAAACAGGAACCAGACCGGCTTAAACCGGATTAATCCGTTCCAGACCGGCTCAAACCGGTTTTGACCGCCTCAAATCGGACCAGACAGGCACTAACCGGTTTTGACTGGCTCAAACCGCACTCAAACCGGACCAGACTGGCTCAAACCGGTTTTGACTGGCCCAAACCCGACCAGACCAGCTGAAACCGAACCAGACCAACTCAAACCGGTTTTGAACGGCTCAAACACGACTGGATCGGCTAAAACCGCACCAGACCGGCTCAAACTGTTGTCGACCGGCTCAAACTGGTCCAGACCGGCTCAAACCGGTTTTCACCAGCTCAAATCAGACCAGACCGGCTCAAACCAGTTAAAATCGGACCAGACCGGGTCGAACCAGGTTTGTCTGGCTCAAACCCTAACAGACCGCCTCATACCGGGTTTGACCGGCTGAATTCGGAATCATACCGGACCAGATCGGCTCAAATCGGTTTTGACCGGCTCAAACTCGATTAGAATGGCACAAACCGGTTCAAAGCAGACGAGTCTGGTTCAAACTGGTTTGGACCGGCTCAAACAGGACCAGACCGGCAAAAACCGGTCCAGACCCTCTTAAACCGGATCAAACCGGACCAGACCGGCTCTTAGACCATCTCAAACCGGTTTTAATCGGATCAATACGGTCCAGACCAGCTCAAAACGGACCAGACCGGCTAAAACCGGTGTTGACCGTCTGAAACCATACCAGACTGCCTTCAACCAGACCAGAATGGCTCAAAACGGGTTTGACCTGTTCAAACAGGATTCAAACCATAGCAGACCTTCTCCAACCGGGTTTGACCAGCTGAAACCAGACCAGACCTGCTCAAAACGGATCAAACCGGACCAGACCGGCACTTAGACCGACTCAAACCGGTTTTGACCGGCTCAAACAGGACTCAAACCCGACAAGACCGGCTCAAACCGGCGTTGACAGGTTCAAACCATACCAGACTGGCTCAAACCGGTGTTGACCAGCTCAAACCGGACCAGACCGTCTCAACCAGATCACACCGGACCATACGGGCTTCAACCGGATCAAACTGGAACAGACCGCCTCAAACCGGCGTTGACCAGCTCAGACCCGACCAGTCCGGCTTAAACCGGACCAGACTGGCTCAAAACGGGTTTCACTGACTTACTCAGGGGAGTGTACACGAAGGGGAGTGCTCATTTAGGGGAGTGCACACTCAGGGGAGTCCTCACTCAAGGGAGTGCACACTCAGGGGAGTGCTCACACAGGGGAGTGGCCACTAGGGTGAACGCTCACACATGGAAGAGCACACTCAGGGGAGCCCTCACTCAGGCGAGTCCACACTCAGGGGAGTGCAAACTCAGAGTAGTCCTCACTCAGGCGAGTGCACTCTCAGGTGAGAGCACACTCAGGGGAGTGCTTACTCAGGGGAGTGCACACTCAAAGGAGCACATACTCAGGGGAGTGCACACTCAGTGGAGTCCTCACTCAGGAGAGTGCGAACTAAGAGGAGTGCACACTCAGGGGAGTGCTCACTCAGGGGAGTGCGCACTCAGGGGAGTCCTCCCTCAGGAGAGTGCACACTCAGGGGAGTGCACACTCAGGGGAGTGCTCACTCAGGGGAGTGCACACACTGGGGAGCGCACACTCAGGTGAGCGCACAAACAGGGGAGTGTTCATTCAGGGGAGTGCACACTCAGGGGAGTCCTCACTCAGGCAAGCGCACATTCAGGGGAGTGCCGACTCAGAGTAGTCCTTACTCAGGTGAGCGCACACTCAGGGGAGTGCACACTCAGGGGAGCGCTCACTCAGGGGAGTGCTCATTCACAGGAGTGCACACTCAGGGGAGTCATCACTCAGACGAGTACCCCCTCAGGAGAGTGCTCACTCTGGTGAGTCCTCACTCAGGCGAGTTCACACTCAGGGGAGTGTCCACTTAGAGTAGTCCTTACTCAGGTGAGCGCACACTCAGGGGAGTGCACCCTCAGTGGAGCGCTCACTCAGGGGAGTGCACACTCAGGGGAGTGCACACTCAGGGGAGTGCACACACTGGGGGGTGCACACTCAGGGGAGTCCTCACTCAGAGGAGTGCGAACTAAGAGGAGTGCACACTCAGGGGAGTGCTCACTCAGGGGAGTGCACACACAGGGGTGTGCTCACCGAGGGGAGTGCTCACTCAAGGGAGTGCACAATCAGGTGACCCCACACTCAGGAGAGTGCACACTCAGGGGAGTCCTCACTCAGGAGAGGGCGAACTCGGGGAAGTGCACTCCCTTGGAAGCAAACACCCAAGGGACTGCACACTCAGGGTAGTGCACACTCAAGGGAGTCCTCACTCAGGAGAGTGCGAACTCAGAGGAGTGCACACTCAGGGGAGTGCTCATTCAGGGGAGTGCACACTCAGGGGAGTCATCACTCAGACGAGTACCCCCTCAGGAGAGCGCTCACTCTGGGGAGTCCTCCCACAGGCGAGTTCACACTCAGGGGAGTGCACACTCAGGGGTGTCCTCACCCAGGCGAGAGCAAACTCAGGTTAGTGCGCACTCAGGGGAGCGCTCACTCAGGGGAGTTCACACTCAGGGTAGCGCAATCTCAAGGGAGCGCAAACTCAGGGGAGTGTAAATTTAGGGGAGAGCTCAATCAGTGGAGTGCACACTCAGGGGAGTCCAAACTCAGGCAAGTTCACAATCAGGGGAGTGCACACTCAGGGGAGTCCTCACCCAGGCGAGTGCACACTCAGGGGAGTTCGCACTCAGGGGAGCGCTCACTCAGGACAGCGAACACACTAGGGAGAGTACACACAGTGGAGCGCACACTCATGGGAGTGCACACACAGGGGAGTGCTCACTCAGGAGAGCGCACACTCAGCGGAGTGCACGCTCAGGTGAGCATACACTCAGGGGAGTGCACACCTAGGGGAGTCCTCACTCAAAAGAGTGTGAACTCAGGGGAGCGAAATCTCAGGTTAGCACACCCTCAGGTGAGTGCACACCCAGGGGAGTCCTCACTCAGGAGAGTGCGAACTCAGAGGAGTGCACACTCAGGGGAGTGCTTATTCAGGGGAGTACACACTCAGGGGAGTGCTCACTCAGACGAGTGCACACTCAGGGGAGTGCACACTTAGGGAGGCGATCACAAAGTGGAGTGCCCACTCAGGTGAGCGCTCACTCAGGGGAGTGCACACTCAGGGGATCAAAACACACCAGTCCGGCTCAACCGGATCAAACCGGACCAGACCGGCTTAAACCGGATCAAACAGGTTTTGACTGTCACAAACCAGACCAGACCGATTCAAACCCGATCAAACTGGACCAGACCGGCTCAAACTTGTTTTGACGGTATTAGACTGGCTCAAACTGGTTTTTAGCGGCTCAAATCACACCAGACCAGCTCAAACTGGTTTTGACCGGCTCCAAACTTACTCAAAGCAGTTTTGACTGGCACAAACCGGACCAGACCGCCTCAAACCTGTTTTGAATGGCTCAAACTGGACGAAAAACGTACCAGACCGGCTCAAACCGGACTCAAACCGGACTAGACTGGCTCAAATCGGTTTTGGTCGGCTCAAACCGGACAAGGACCAAACTGGCTCAAACCGGACTCAAACCGGACCAGAGCGGCTCAAAACGGTTTTGAACGGCTCAAACCAGACCAAACAGGCTCAAACGGATCAAAACGGACCAGATCGGCTCAACCCAGAACAAACCGGACCAGAACGGCTCAAACAGGATTTGACCAGCTCAAACCGGACCAGACCGGTTCTTAGACCAGCTCAAACCGGTTTTGAATGGCTCAAATGGGACCAGACTGGCACAAACCGGTTTTGACTGGCTCAAACTGGACTCAAATCGGAGCAGACAAGCTCAAACCATTGTTGACCGGCTCAAACCGGAATCAAACTGCCCAGACCGGCTCAAAGAGGTGCACACTCAGGGGAGCGCTCACTCAGGGGAGTGCTCACTCAGGATAGTGCGCACTGAGTGGAGTCCTCACACAGGCGAGTGCACACTCAGGGGAGTTCACACACTGGGGAGTGCTCACACAGTGGAGCACACACTCAGGGGAGGACACACTCAGGAGACTGCACACTCAGGGGAGGGCAAACTCAGGGGATCCTCTCTCAGGTGAGTTCACACTCAGGGGAGTGCACACTCAGGGGTGTCTTCACCCAGGCGAGTTCACACTCAGGGGAGCACGCACTCAGGGGAGCGCTCACTCGGGGAGTGCACACTCAGGGGAGAGCACATTCAGGGGAGTGTACACTCAGAGAAGTGCTCATTCAGTGGAGTGCACACTCAGGAGTGTCCTCACTCAGGCGAGTTCACACTCAGGGAAGTGTACACTCCGGGGTGTCCCCACTCAGGGAGTGCACACTCAGGGGAGTTTACACTCAGGGAAGTGCTCAATCAGGGGAGGGCACATTCAGGGGAGCGCAATCTCAGGGGAGCGCACACGCAGGAGAGTGCACACTCAAGGGAGTCCTCACTCAGGAGAGTGTGAACTCAGAGGATTGCACACACAGGGTAGTCCTCACCCAGGAGAGTGCGAACTCAGGGGAGTGCACACTCAGGGGAGTGCTCACTCAGGGGCGTGCACACTCAGGAGAGTCCTCACTGAGGCGAGTGCACATTCAGGATAGTCCTCACTCAGGGGAGTGCTCAATCAGGGTAGTGCTCACTCAGGGCAGCGCTCATGCAGGGGAGTGCACACTCAGGGGAGCGCACACTCAAGGGAACGCAAACTCAGGGGTGTGCACACTCAGGGGAGTCCTCACTCAGGAGAGTGCAAACTCAGAGGAGTGCACACTCACCGGAGTGCTCATTCAGGACACTGCACACTAAGGGGAGTGTTCATTCAGGCGAGTGCAAATTCAGGGGAGTGCACACTCAGGGGAGCGCTCACACAGAGGAGTTTCCACTAAAGTGAGCGCACACTCAGGCGAGTGCACACTCAGGGGAGTCCTCACACAGGTGAGTGCACACTCAGGAGAGCGCTCACTCAGGGGAGTGCACACTCAGGATTGTGTGCACTCAGTGGAGTCCTCACTCAGGAGAGCGCACACTCAGGGGAGGGCACACTCAGGGGAGCCCTGACTCAGGAGAGTGCAAACTCAGAGGAGTGTACAGTCAGGGGAGTGCTCACTCCGGGGAGTGCACACCCTGTGGAGCGAACACTCAGGGGAGTGCACACTCAGGGGTCTCTTCACACAGGCGAGTCCGCATTCAGGGGAGTGCGCACTCAGGGGAGCGCTCACTCAGGGGAGTGCATGCTCAGGGAAGTGCACATTCAGGGGAGTGCACACCCTGGGGAGGGAAAACTCAGGGGAGTACACACTCAGGGGAGTGCACACTCAGGTGTGTCTTTACCCAGGCAAGTGCACACTCAGGGTAGTCCACACTCAGGGGAGCACACACTCAGGGGAGTGCACACCCTGGGGAGTGAACACTCTGGGGAGTACACACTCAGGGGAGTGCACACTCAGGGGTGTCTTAACCCAGGCGAGCGCACAGTCAGGGGAGTGGGCACTCAGGGGTGTGCTCACTCAGGGGTGTGCACACTCAGGGGAGTCCACACTCAGGGAAGTCTTCACTCGTTAGTGTGCGAACTCAGAAGAGTGCACACTCGGGGGAGGGCTCACTCAAAGGAGTCATCACTCAAGCGAGTGCCCCCTCAGGAGACCGCTCACTCAGGGGAGTGCACACTCAGGGGAGCCTCACTCAGGCGAGTTCACACTCAGGGGAGAGCACACTCATGGGTGTCTTCACCCAGGAGAGTTCACACTCAAGGGAGCGCAAACTCAGGGGAGTGCACACTCAGGGGAGTCCTCACTCAGGAGAGTGAGAACTCAGAGGAGTGCACACTCAGCGGAGTGCTCATTCAGGGGACTGCACACTAAGGGGAGTCTTCACTCAGGCGTATGCACATTCAGGGGAGGCACTCTCAGGGGAGCGCTCACTCAGGGGAGTTTCCAGTAAAGTGAGCACACTCTCAGGGGAGTGCACACTCAGGGGAGTCCTCACACAGGCGAGTGCACACTCAGGAGAGCGCTCACTCATGGGACTGCACACTCAGGATAGTGTGCACTCAGTGGAGTCCTCACACAGGGGAGTGCACACTCAGGGGAGCGCACACTCAGGGGAGCGCACACTCATGGGAGGGCACACCAGGAGATTCCTCACCCTGGAGAGTGCGAACTCAGAGGAGTGCACATTCAGCAGAGTGCTAACTCAGGGGAGTGCACACTCTGGGGTGTCCTCACTCATGCGAGTGCACACTCAGGGGAGTGCACACTCAGGGTCGTGCACACTCTAGTGAGCATATACTCAGGGGAGTGCACACTCAAGGGAGTCCTCATTCAGGCGAGTTCACACTCATGGGTGTGCACACTCAGTAGTCCGCACTCAGGCGAGTGCACACTCAGGGAAGTGCCCACTCAGGGGAGGGCTCACTCAGGGCAGTGCACACTCAGGGGAGCGCACAATCTGGGGAGCGCACACTCAGGGGAGTTCACACTCAGCCGGGTCCTCACTTAGGAGAGTGCGAACTCAGAGGAGTGCACACTCAGGGGAGTGCTCATTCAGGGGTGTACACACTCAGGGGAGTCCTCACTCAGACGACGGCACACTCAGGGGAGTGCACACTCAGGGAGGCGCTCGCAAAGCAGAGTGCCCCTCAGGTGAACGCTTACTCAGGGGAGTGCACACTCAGGGGATCCAACGGACCAGAACGGCTCAAACAGGATTTGACCAGCTCAATCCGGACCAGACCGGCTCAACTGGTTTGGACCGGCTCGAACTGGAGCAGACCGGCTGAAACTGGTTAGGATCGGCTCAAACCAGACCAGACCAGCTGAATCGGATCAAACAGGACCAGACCGGCTTAAACCGGTGTTGACAGGCTCAAACCGGGCCAGACCGGCTCAAACCGGTTCAGACTGGCTCAAACTGGTTCAAACAGGAACCAGACCGGCTTAAATCGGATTAATCCGTTCCAGACCAGCTCAAACCGGTTTTGACCGCCTCAAATCGAACCAGACAGGCACTAACCGGTTTTGACTGGCTCAAACCGCACTCAAACCGGACCAGACTGGCTCAAACCGGTTTTGACTGGCCCAAACCCGACCAGACCAGCTGAAACCGGACCAGACCAACTCAAACCGGTTTTGAACGGCTCAGACACGACCGGATCGGCTAAAACCGCACCAGACCGGCTCAAACTGTTGTCGACCGGCTCAAACTGGTCCAGACCGGCTCAAACCGGTTTTCACCGGCTCAAATCAGACCAGACAGGCTCAAACCGGCTAAAATCGGACCAGACCGGGTCGAACCAGGTTTGTCTGGCTCAAACCCTAACAGACCGCCTCATACCGGGTTTGACCGGCTGAATTCGGACTCATACCGGACCAGATCAGCTCAAATCGGTTTTGACCGGCTCAAACTCGATTAGAATGGCACAAACCGTTTCAAAGCAGACCAGTCTGGTTCAAACCGGTTTGGACCGGCTCAAACAGGACCAGACCGGCAAAAACCGGTCCAGACCCTCTTAAACCGGATCAAACCGGACCAGACCGGCTCTTAGACCATCTCAAACCGGTTTTGATCGGATCAATACGGACCAGACCAGCTCAAACCGGACCAGACCGGCTAAAACCGGTGTTGACCGTCTGAAACCATACCAGACTGCCTTCAACCAGACCAGAATGGCTCAAAACGGGTTTGACCTGTTCAAACAGGATTCAAACCATAGCAGACCTTCTCCAACCGGGTTTGACCAGCTGAAACCGGACCAGACCTGCTCAAAACGGATCAAACCGGACCAGACCGGCACTTAGACCGACTCAAACCGGTTTTGACCGGCTCAAACAGGACTCAAACCCGACCAGACCGGCTCAAACCGGTGTTGACCGGTTCAAACCAGACCAGACTGGCTCAAACCGGTGTTGACCGGATCAAACCGGACCAGACCCGCTCAAACGGGTTTTCACCGGCTCAAACCAGATCATACCGGCTCAACCGGATCAAACCCGAGCAGACCGGCTTAAACCGGATCAAACCGGACCAGATCGGCCTAAACCGGACCAGACAATCTCAAACCAGTTTTGACCGGCTCAAACCCGACCAGAACGGCTAAAACCTGACCAGACCAGTTCAAACCGGACTCAAACCGGAGTAGACCGGCTCAAACCGGTTTTGACCGGCTCAAATCAGACCACAGCAGCTCAAACCGATTTTGACCGTCTCAAACCAGACTCAAACAGGACCAGATCGACTCAAACCGGTTTTGACCAGCTCCAACCCAACCAGACCGGGTGAAACCAGACCAGACCGGCTGAAACCGGTTTTGACCCCTCAAACCCAAGCAGACCAGCTAAAACCAGACCAGACTGGCTCACATCAGATTTGACAAGCTCAAACCGAACCAGACCGGCTCAACAGGATCAAACCGGACCAGACCGGTTTAACCGGATCAAACCGGCCCAGATTGGCTCTTAGACCATCTCAAACTGGTTTTGAGCCTTTCAATATGGACCAGAACGGCTCAAACCGGTTTTGACAGGTTAAAACCGGACCAGACCATCTCAAACCGGACTCAAACCGGACCAGACCGGCTCAAACTGTTGTTGACCACCTCAAACCGAACTCAAACTGGACAAGACCGGCTAAAACCGGTGTTGACCAGCTCAAACCGGACTCAAACCGGACCAGACCGGCTCAAACTGGGTTTGACCGGCTTAAGCCAGACCATACCAGCTCAACCAGATCAAACCGGACCAGACCGGCTTAAACTGGATCAAACCGGACCAGACCGGCTCAAACCGGTTTTGACCAGCTCAAATCGTACAGACCGCATCAAACCGGATCAAACCGGACCAGACTGGCTAAAACCAGTTTTGACCAGCTCAAAAAAGCCCAGACCGGCTCTACCGGATCAAACCGCACCAGACCGGCTCAAACCGGCTCAAACCGCACCAGACCAGCTTAAACAGGATTTGACCAGCTCACACCGGACCAGAGCGACTCAAACCGGTTTTGACTGTCTCAAATTGGACTCAAACCGGAACAGACCGGCTCAAATCTGTTTTGGCCAGCTGAAACCGGAGCAGACAGAATCTAACCGGATCAAACCGGACCAGATCGGCCCTTAGACAGTCTCAAACTGGTTTTGATCGGGTCAATACAGACCAGAATGGCTCAAACCCGTTTTGACCGGCTCAAACTGAACCAGACCATCTCAAACCGGACCCAAACCGGACCAGACCAGCTCAAACCGGTTTTGACCGGGTGAAATTGACTCAAACTGGAACAGACCGGCTCAAACCTGTTTGACCGGCTCAAATCGGACTCAAACCAGACCAGACTGGCTCAAACTGGTGTTGACCGGCTCAAACCTGATTCAAACTGGACCAGACCAGATCACACCGGTGTTGACCGGCTCGAACCAGACTCAAACCCGACCAGAAGGGCTCAAACCCGACCAGACAGGCTCAAACCGGATCAAAACGGACCAGACCGGCTCAAACCAGTTTTGACCAGCTGAAACCAGACCAGACCGGCTCAAATCGGATCAAACCGAACCAGAGAGAATCAACCAGATCAAACCGGACCAGACCGGCTTGGACCAGATCAAACCAGCCCAGACCGGCTCTTAGACCGTCTCAAACTGGTTTTGATCTGCTCACTACGGACCAGAACGGCTCAAACAGGTTTTGACTGGCTCAAATTGGACTCAAACTGGGACAGACCCGCTCAAACCTGTTTTGACCAGCTCAAACCGCACCAGACAGAAACAAACCGGATCGAACCGGACCAGACTGGCTTAAACAGAATCAAAATGGCTCAAACAGAGTTTGACCATCTCAAACCAGACTCAAACCGGACCAGAACGGCTCAAACCGGTTTAGACTGGCTCTAACCGGACCAGACCGGCTCAAACCGGTTTTGACCGGATCAAATCGGACTCAAACCGGACCAGACCGGCTCAAACCATGTGTTGACCGGCTCAAATCGGACTCAAACCGGACCAGACCGGCTCAAACCGATGTGGACCGGCTCGAACCATACTCAAACTGGACCAGAACGGCTCAAACCGGACCAGACTGGCTCAAACCGGATCAAAACGGACCAGACCGGCTCAAACCGGTTTTGAGCAGCTGAAAGCGGACCTGACTAGCTCAAACCAGACTCAAACCGGACCAGACCGGCTGAAAACGATTTTGACTGGCTCAAATCGGACCAGACCAGCTCAAACCGGTTTTGACCAGCTCAGAAAAGCCCAGACCGGCTCTAACGGATCAAACCGGACCAGACCGGTTCAAACCGATTCTAATCGAATCAAACCGTACCAGACCGACTCTTAGACCAGATCAAACATGACCTGACCAACTCACACCGGTTTTAACCAGGTCAAACCAGAACAGACCGGCTCAACCAGATCAAACCAGACCAGACCGGCTTTAACCGGATCAAACCGGACTAGAACGGCTCAAACCAGGGTTAACCGGCTCAACGCCGACCAGACTGGCTTAAACCGAACCAGACTGCCTCAAACAGTTTTTGACAGGCTCAAACCAGACTCAAACCGGACCAGAACGGCACAAACTGGGTTAGACTGGCTCAAACCAGACCAGACCGTCTCAAACCAGACTCAAACCGGACCAGACCGTCTCAAACCCGTTTTGACCAGTCAAATCCGACCAGACCGGCTGAAACCAGATGAGACCGGCTCAAACCGGTTTGGACCGGCTCAAACCAGACCAGACAGGCTCAACCAGATCAAAGCGGACCAGACCGGCTCAAATGGGATCAAATCAGACCAGAACCGCTGAAACCGGATCAAACCGGACCAGACCGGCTCAAACTGGTTTTAACCGGCTCAAATCCGATCAGACCTCCTGAAACGGGATGAGACCACCTCAAACCGGTTTTCACCAGCTCAAATCGGACCAGACCGGCCCAAACCGGTTTTGACTGGCTCAAACCTGTCCAGACCGTCCTAAACCAGACGAACAGTCTCAAACCGGTTTTGACCGGCTCAAACCCTACCAGACCGGCTAAAACCGGACCAGTTCCGTTCAAACAGGACTCAAACTGGTATAGGAATAGACCGGCTCAAACTGGTTTTGACCGGCTCAAATTGGACCAGAGCAGCACAAACTGATTTTGACCGGCTCAAACCACACTCAAACAGGACGAGACCGGCTCAAACCGGTTTTCACCGGCTCAAACCCGACCAGACCGGCTGAAAACGAATGAGACCGGCTGAAACTGGTTTTGACCGGGTAAACCCCGAACAGACCGGCTAAAACAGGACCAGACTGGCTCAGACCAGTTTTGACCGGCTAAAATCGGACCAGACAGGCTCAACCAGATCAAAGCGGACCAGACCGGCTCAAACCGGATCAAACAGGACCAGAATCGCTGAAACCGGATCAAACCAGACCAGACCGGCTCAAACCAGTTTTAACCGGCTCAAACCCGAACAGACCGGCTGAAATAGGACGAGACAGCCTCAAACCGGTTTTGACCGACTCAAACCAGTCCAGACCGGCTAAAACCGTACCAGACCGGCTCAAACCGCTTTTGACCGGCTCAAAGCGGACTAGACCGGCTCTAACCGGTTATGACCGGCTCAAGCTGCCCTCAAACTGGAGCAGATCGTTTCAAATTGCTGTTGTTCGGGTCAAACTGGACTCAAACCAGACCAGACCAGATCAAACCCGTTTTGACTGGCTGAAACCCGACCAGACCAGCTGAAACCGGACGAGACCGGCTCTAACCGGTTTGGACCAGCTCAAACCAGACCAGACTGGCTCAACCAGATCCAAGCAGACAAGACCGGCTCAAACCGGATCAAACCGAACCAGAACCACTGAAACCGGATCAAACCGGACCAGACTGGCTCAAATTGGTCGTAAATCGCTTTTGACCAGCTGAAACCGGTCCAGACAACCTCAAACCGGTTTTGACTGGCTCAAAACGGACTCAAACAGGACCAGACGGAGTCAAACCGGTTTTAAACGGCCCAAATCGGACTCAAACATGAACAGACCGGCTCAAACAGGGTTTGACCGTTTCAAACCAGACCAGACCGGTTCAACCGGATCAAACCGGACCAGACTGGCTTAAAGCGGCTCAAACCGGTTTTGACTGGCTCAAACTGGACTCAATCCGGACCTGACCCACTCAAACCGGTTTTAACCGTCTCAAAGCAAACCATACCGGCTCAACCGGATCAAACCGGACCTGACCGGCTCAAACCGGACCAGACCGTCTCAAACTGGTGTTGTCTGGCTCAAACCACGCTCAAACCGGACCAGAAGGGCTCAGACCGGTTTTGACCGGCTCAAATCAGACCAGAGCAGCACAAACCGAATTTGACCAGTTCAAACCAGACACAAACAGGACCACACCGGCTCAAACGGGTTTTGACCAGCTCATACCGGACTTAAACCGGACCAGACCGTCTCAAACCTGTTTTGACCGGCTAAAACCGGACCAGACCCGTTCAAATCGGACTCAAACAGGAATAGAACGGCTCAAACCGGTTTTGACCGGCTAAAATCGGACCAGAGCAGCACAAACTGATTTTGACCGGCTCAAACCACATTCAATCAGGACCAGACCGGCTCAAACCGGTTTTCACCGGCTCAAACCCGACCAGACCGGCTGAAACCGGACGAGACCGGCTGAAACCGGTTTTGAACGGGTCAACACCGACCAGACCAACTAAAACCGTACCAGACTGCCTCAGACCACTTTTGACCAGCTCAAACCGAACCAGACTGGCTCAACCGGATCAAACCGGACCAGACCGGCTTATACCGGATCAAACTGGACCAGACCGGCTCTTAGACCATCTCAAACCGGTTTTGATAAGCTCAAAACGGACCAGAACGGCTCAAACCGGTTTTGACTGGCTCAAACCGGACCAGACAGTCTCAAACCAGACTCTAACTGGAACAGACCGTCTCCAACCCGTTTTCACTGGCTCAAACCCGACCAGACCGGGTGAATCCGGACGAGACCGGCTCAAACCGGTTTGGACCGACTCAAACCAGACGAGACTGGCTCAACTAGATCAAAGCGGACCAGACCGGCTCAAACCGGATCAAACTGGACCAGAAACGCTGAATCCGAATCAACCCGGGCCACACCGGCTCAATCCGGTTTTATCCGGCTCAAACCCGACCTGACCAGATGAAATGGGACGAGACCACCTCAAACCGGTTTTAACCGGGTCAAATCGGACCAGACCGGAACAAACCGGCTTTGACCGGCTCAAACCCGACCAGACCGTCTGAAACCGGACCAGACAGGCTCAAATCGTTTTGACCGGCTCTAACCCTACCAGAACGGCTAAAACCGGACCAGACTCATTCATACAGGACTCAAACGGGAATAGACCGGCTCAAACCGGTTTTGACCGGCTCAAATCGGACCAGAGCAGCACAAACCGATTTTGACCGGTTCAAACCTGACTCAAACTGAACCAGACCGGCTCAAACCGGTGTTGACCAGCTCAAAACGGACTCAAACCGGACCAGACAGGCTCAAACCGGTTTTTAACAGCTCAAACCAGACCATACCGGCTGAAACGAATCAAACCGGACCAGACCGGCTTAAACCGGATCAAACCGGACCAGACAGGCTCAAACCGGTTTTGACCGGCTCAAATCGGGCGAGAGCTGCACAAACCGAATTTGCCCAGCTAAAACCAGACTCAAACAGGACCACACCGGCTGAAACCGGTTTTGACCAGCTGAAACCCGACTAGACCGGCTGAAACTGGACGAGACCGTCTCAAACCGGTTTTGACCGACTCAAACCCGTCCAGACTGGCTAAAACCGGACCAGACTGGCTCAAACCGGTTTTGACCAGCTCAAAGTGGACTAGACCGGCTGTAACTGATTTTGACCAGATCAAACTGCACTCAAACCAGACCAGATCGTCTCAAGCTGGTGTTGTCCGGCTCAAACCGGACTCAAACCGGACCAGACTGGCTCAAACCGGTTTTGAGCGGCTCAAACCGGACTGAAAGCGGACCAGACCATCTCAAACCCGTTTTGACCGGCTCAAACCCTACCAGACCGGCTGAAATCGGACGAGACCGGCTCAAACCGGTTTGGACCGGCTCATACCAGACCAGACTGGCTCAACTAGTTCAAAGCCGACCAGACAGGCTCAAACCGGATCAAACAGGACCAGAACCACTCAAACCGGATAAAACCGAACCAGACCGGCTCAAACCGGTTTTGACTGGCTCAAACTGGCCCCAATCCGGACCCGACCGGCTCAAACCGGTTTTAACCGGCTCAAACCAGACCATACCGGCTCAACCGGATAAAACCGGACCAGACTGGCTCAAACCGGACCAGACCGGCTTAAACCAGATCAAACCGGTCCAGTCTGGCTAAAACCGGTTTTGACCGGCTCAAATCGGACGAGAGCAGCACAAACCGAAATTGACCAGCTCAAACCAGATTCTAACAGGACCACACCGGCTCAAACCGGTTTTGATCGGCTCAAAGCCAACCAGACCGGCTAAAACTGGACGAGACCGCCTCAAACCGGTTTTGACCGACTCAAACCCGTCCTGACCGGCTAAAACCGGACCAGACCGGCTTAAACCGCTTTTGACCAGCTCAAAGCGGACTAGACCGGCTATAACCGGTTATGACCGGCTCAAGTTGCCCTCAAACTGGACCAGATCGTCTCAAATTGCTGTTGTCTGGGTCAAACCGGACTCAAACAAGACCAGAATGGCTCAAACCCGTTTTGACTGGCTGAAACCCGACCAGACCAGCTGAAACCGGACGAGACCGGCTCAAACCAGTTTGGACCAGCTCAAACCAGACCAGACTGGCTCAACCAGATCCAAGCAGACCAGACCGGCTCAAACCAGATCAAACCGAACCAGAACCACTGAAACCGGATCAAACCGGACCAGACCGGCTCAAATTGGTCGCAAATCGCATTTGACCAGCTGAAACCGGTCCAGACAGCTTCAAACCGGTTTTGACTGGCTCAAAACGGACTCAAACAGGACCAGACCGAGTCAAACCGGTTTTAAACGGCTCAAATCGGACTCAAACAGGAACAGACCGGCTCAAACAGGGTTTGACCCTCTCAAACCAGACCAGACCGGCTCAACCGGATCAAACCAGACCAGAATGGCTCAAACCGGACCAGACCGGCTTAAACCAGATCAAACCGGACCAGTCCGGCTAAAACCGGTTTTGACCAGCTCAAATCGGACGAGAGCAGCACAAACCGAAATTGACCAGCTCAAACCAGACTCTAACAGGACCACACCAGCTCAAACCGGTTTTGATCGGCTCAAACCCGACCAGACCGGCTAAAACTGGATGAGACCGCCTCAAACCGGTTTTGACCGACTCAAACCCTTCCAGACCGGGTAAAACCGGACCAGACCGGCTCAAACCGCTTTTGACCGGCTCAAAGCGCACTAGACCGGCCCTAACCGGTTATGACCGGCTCAAGTTGCCCTCAAACTGGACCAGATCGTCTCAAATTGCTGTTGTCTTGGTCAAACTGAACTCAAACCAGACCAGAATGGCTAAAACCCGTTTTGACTGGCTGAAACCCAACCAGACCAGCTGAAACCGGACGAGACCGGCTCAAACCGGTTTGGACCAGCTCAAAAAAGACCAGACTGGCTGAACCAGATCCAAGCAGACCAGACCGGCTCAAACCGGATCAAACCGAACCAGAACCACTGAAACCGGATCAAACCGGACCAGACCGGCTCAAATTGGTCGCAAATCACTTTTGACCAGCCGAAACCGGTCCAGACAGCCTCAAATCGGTATTGACTGGCTCAAAACGGGCTCAAACAGGACCAGACCGAGTCAAACCGGTTTTAAACGACTCAAGTCGGACTCAAACAGGAACAGACCGGCTCAAACAGGGTTTGACCATCGCAAACC
Organism: Chlorocebus sabaeus; assembly: GCF_047675955.1. Lineage (NCBI taxonomy): Eukaryota > Metazoa > Chordata > Mammalia > Primates > Cercopithecidae > Chlorocebus > Chlorocebus sabaeus. The sequence continues at coordinate 22,692 of NW_027328021.1, forward strand.
TGACCACACCGGCTCAACCGGATCAAACCGTACCAGAACGGCTTAAACCGGATCAAGCCGGTTTTGACCATCACAAACCGGACCAGACCGGTTCAAACCCGATCAAACTGGACCAGACCGGCTCAAACCTGTTTTGACCGTATTTGACTGGCTCAAACCGGTTTTTAGCGGCTCAAATCGCACTAGACGGGTTCAACCAGGTTTTGACCAGATCCAAACGGACTCAAACTGGTTTTGACCGGAACAAACCGAACCACACTGCCTCAAACCTGTTTTGACCACCTCAAACCGGACGCAAAACGTACCAGACCAGCTCAAACCGGACTCAAACCGGACTAGACTGGCTCAAATCGGTTTTGATTGGCTCAAACAGGACAAGGACCAAACTGGCTCATACCGGACTCAAACCGGACCAGACCGGCTCAAACCGGTTTGGAACGGCTCAAACCAGACCATACCGCCTCATCCGAATCAAACCGGACCAGACCGCCTTAAACCAGATCAAACCGGACCAGAGCAGCACAAACCGAATTTGACCAGCTCAAACCAGACTCAAACAGGACCACACCGGCTCAAACCAGTTTTGACTGACTCAAACCCGACCAGACCGGCTAAAACTGGACGAGACCACCTCAAACCGGTTTTGACTGACTCAAATCCGTCCAGACCAACAAAAACTGGACCAGACCGGCTCAAACCGGTTTTGACCGGCTCAAAGCGGACTACACCGGCTCTAACCGTTTATGACCAGCTCAAACCGCACTCAAACCGGACCAGACCGTCTCAAACTGGTGTTGTCCGGCTCAAACCGCACTCAAACCGGACCAGACCGTCTCAAACTGGTGTTGTCCGGCTCAAACCGCACTTAAACCGGACCAGAAGGGCTCAGACCGGTTTTGAACGGCTCAAATCGGACCAGAGCAGCACAAACCGAATTTGACCAGCTCAAACCGGACTCAAACAGGACCACACCGGCTCAAACGGGTTTTGACCGGCTCATACCGGACTCAAACCGGACCAGACCGTCTCAAACCGGTTTGGAACGGCTCAAACCCGACCAGAACGGCTAAAACCGGACCAGAACCGTTCAAACCGGACTCAAACAGGAATAGAACGGCTCAAACCGGTTTTGACCGGCTCAAATCAGACCAGAGCAGCACAAACCGATTTTGACTGGCTCAAACCAGATTCAATCAGGACCAGACCGGCTCAAACCGGTTTTCACCGGCTCAAACCCGACCAGACCGGCTGAAACCGGATGAGACCGGCTGAAACCGGTTTTGACCGGGTCAACCCCGACCAGACCAACTAAAACCGGACCAGACTGGCTCGGAACACTTTTGACCGGCTCAAACCGAACCAGACAGGCTGAACTGGATCAAACGGGATGAGACCAGCTTATAGCGGTTTAAACCGGACCAGACCGGCTCTTAGACTGTCTCAAACCGGTTTTGATCCGCTCAAACCGAACCAGACTGTCTCAAACCGGTTTTGACCGGCTCAATGCGGAGTAGACCGGCTCTAACCAGTTATGACCGGCTCAAACCACACTCAAACCGGATCAGACCGTCTCAAACTGGTGTTGTCCGTCACAAATCGGACTCAAACTGGACCAGACCATCTCAAACCGGATTTGACTGGCTCAAACCGGACTCAAACCGGACCAGACCAGCTCAAACCCATTTTGACCGGCTCAAACCCGACCAGACCAGCTGATACCGGACGAGAACGGCTCAAACCGGTTTGGACTGGCTCAAACCAGACCAGACTGGCTCAACCAGACCAAAGCGGACCAGACAGGCTCAAACCGGATCCAACAGGACCAGAACCGCTGAAACCGGATCAAACCGGACCAGACCGGATCAAACCGGATTTGACTGGCTCAAACTGGACTCAATCTGGCCCCGACGGGCTCAAACCGGTTTTCACCATCTCAAACCAAAACATACCGGCTCAACCGGATCAAACCGGACCAGACCGGCTCAAACCAGTCGCAAACCGCTTTTGACCAGCTGAAACCGGTCCAGACAGCCTCAAACCGATTTTGACTGGCACAAAGCGGACTAAAACAGGACCAGACCTAGTCGAACCGGTTTTAAACGGCTCAAATCGGACTCAAACAGGAACAGACTGGCTCAAACAGGATTTGACCGTCTCACACCAGACCAGACCAGCTCAACCGGATCAAACCGGACCAGACCGGCTTAAACCGGATCAAACTGGTTTTGACCGTCACAAAACGGACCAGACCGGCTCAAACAGGATTTGACCAGCTCCAACCGGACCAGACCGGTTCTTAGACCAGCTCAAACCGGTTGTGAATGGCTCAAATCGGACCAGACCGGCACAAACTCGTTTTGACCGGCTCAAACTGGACTCAAATCAGGGCAGACCGGCTCAAACCATTGTTGACCGACTCAAACTGGAATAAAACCGGGCCAGACTCGCTCCAAGCGGTGCACACTCAGGGGAGCGCTCACTCAGGGGAGTGCACACTCAGGATAGTACGCACTCAGTGCAGTCCTCACTCAGGCGATTGTACACTCAGAGGCGTGCACACACTGGGGAGCGCTCACTCAGTGTAGTGCACACTCAGGGGAGCACACACTCAGGAGAGTGCACACTCAGGGGAGGGCACACTCAGGGGATCCTCACTCAGGCGAGTTCACACTCAGGGGAGTGCACACTCAGGGGTGTCTTCACCCAGGCGAGTTCACACTCAGGGGAGCGTGCACTGAGGGGAGCGCTCATTCAGGGGAGTGCACGCTCAGGGGAGAGCACACTCAGGGGAGTGCTCATTCAGTGGAGTGCACACTCAGGGGAGTCCTCACTCAGGCGAGTTCCCACTCAGGGGAGTGCACACTCAGGGGTGTCCTCTCTCAGGGGAGTGCACACTCAGAGGTGTTCGCACTCAGGGAAGTGCTCACTCAGGGGAGCGCAGTCTCAGGGGAGCACACACTCAGGAGAGTGCACACTCAGGGGAGTCCTCACTCAGGAGAGTGCAAATTCAGAGGAGTGCACACACAGGGTAGTCCTCACACAGGAGAGTGCGATCTCAGGGGAGTGCACTCTCAGGAGAGTCCTCACTCAGGCGAGTGCATATTCAGGATAGTCCTCACTCAGGGGAGCGCTCACTCAGGGTAGGGCTCACTCAGGGGAGCGCTCACTCAGGGGAGTGCGCACTCAGGGGAGCGCACACTCAGGGGAGCACACACTCAGGGGAGTGCACACTCAGGGGAGTCCTCACTCAGGATAGTGCAAACTCAGAGGAGTGCACACTCATCAGAGTGCTCATTCAGGGGACTGCACACTTAGCGGAGTCTTCATTCAGGCGAGTGAAAATTCAGGGGAGTGCACACTCAGGGGAGCGCTCACACGGAGCAGTTTCCACTAAAGTGAGCACACACTCAGGGGAGTGCACACACAGGGGAGCGCACACTCAGGGGAGGGCACATTCAGGGGTGCCTTCACCCAGGCGATTGCACACTCAGGGGAGTGCGCATTCAGGGGAGCGCACACTCAGAGGAGTGCACACCCTGAAGGGTGAACACTCAGGGAAGTGCACACTCAGGGGAGAGCACACTCAGGGGAGTCTACACTCAGGGGAGTGCACATTCAGTGGAGTGCACACTCAGAGGAGTCCTCACTCAGGTGAGTTCACACTCAGGGGAGTGCACACTCAGGGGAGTCCTCACACAGGCTAGTGCGCTCTCAGCAGAGCGCTCACTCATGGGAGTGCACACACAGGATAGTGCACACTCAGTTGGGTACTCACTCAGGGGAGTACACACTCAGGCGAGTGCACGCTCAGGGGAGCGCACACTGAGGAGAGGGCACACTCAGGGGAGTCCTCACTCAGGAGAGTGCAAACTCAGAGGATAGCACACTCAGGGGAGCGCTCACTCAGGGGAGTGAACACCCTGGGGAGCGAACACTCAGGGGAGTGCACACTCGGGAGTGCACACTCAAGGGTCTCTTCACACAGGCGAGTCCACATTCAGGGGAGTGCACACTCAGGGGAGTGCTCATTCAGGGGAGTGCACGCTCAGGGAAGCACACACTTAGGGGAGTGCACACCCTGGGGAGGGATCACTCAGGGGAGTGCACACAAAGGGGAGTGCACAGTCAGGGGTGTCTTAACCCAGGCGAGCACACAGTCAGGGGAGTGCGCACTCAGGGGTGTGCTCACTCAGGGGAGTGCACACTCAGGGGAGTCCACACTCAGGGAAGTCCTCACTCGTTAGAGTGCGAACTCAGAAGAGTGCACACTCAGGGGAGGGCTCACGCAAAAGAGTCATCACTGAAGCGAGTGGCCCCTCAGGAGACCGCTCACTCAGGGGAGTGTACACTCAGGGGAGCCTCACTCAGGCGAGTTCACACTCAGGGGAGTGCACACTCAGGGGTGTCTTCACCCAGGCGAGTTCACACTCAAGGGAGCGCAAACTCAGGGGAGTGCACACTCAGGGGAGTCCTCACTCAGGAGAGTGTGAACTCAGAGGAATGCACACTCAGCGGAGTGCTCATTCAGGGGACTGCACACTAAGGGTAGTCTTCACTCAGGCGAGTGCACATTCAGGGGAGTGCACACTCAGGGGAGTGCTCACTCAGGGGAGTTTCCAGTAAAGTGAGCGCACACTCAGGGGAGTGCACACTCAGGGGAGTCCTCACACAGGCGAGTGCACATTCAGGAGAGCGCTCACTCATGGGAGTGCACACTCAGGATAGTGTGCACTCAGTGGAGTCCTAACTCAGGGAAGTGCACACTCAAGGAGTGCACACTCAGGGTAGGGCACACTCAGGGGTGCCTTCACCCAGGCGATTGCACACTCAGGGGAGAACGCACTCAGGGGAGCGCACACTCAGGGGAGTGCACACCCTGAAGAATGAACACTCAGGGAAGTGCTCACTCAGGGGAGTGCACACTCAGGGGAGAGCACACTCAGGGGAGTGTACACTCAGGGGAGTGCACATTCAGTGGAGTGCACACTCAGGAGAGTCCTCACTCAGGCGAGTTAACACTCAGGGGAGTGCACACTCGGGTGTCCTCACTCAGGCAAGTGCACACTCAGGGGAGTGCGCACTCAGGGGAGTGCACACTCAGGGGAATCCTCACTCAGGCGAGTTCACACTCAGTAGTCCTCACTCAGGTGAGTGCACACTCAGGGGAGTGCACACTCAGGGGAGCACTCACTCAGGGAAGTGCACACTCAGTGGAGCACACACTCAGGGGAGTGCACACTCAGGGGAGCGCTCACTCAGGGGAGTTTTCAGTAAAGTGAGCGCACACTCAGGGGAGTGCACACTCAGGGGAGTCCTCACACAGGTAAGTGCACACTCAGGAGAGCGCTCACTCATGGGAGTGCACACACAGGTTAGTATGCACTCAGTGGAGTCATCACTCAGGGGAGTGCATACTCAGGGGAGTGCACACTCAGGGGAGTGCACACTCAGGGGAGCGCTCACTCAGGGAAGTGCACACTCAGGGGAGTGTGCACTCAGGGGAGTGCACACTCAGGGGAATCCTCACTCAGGCGAGTTCACACTCAGTAGTCCTCACTCAGGTGAGTGCACACTCAGGGGAGTGCACACTCAGGGGAGCGCTCACTCAGGGAAGTGCACACTCAGTGGAGCACACACTCAGGGGAGTGCACACTCAGGGGAGCGCTCACTCAGGGGAGTTTTCAGTAAAGTGAGCGCACACTCAGGGGAGTGCACACTCAGGGGAGTCCTCACACAGGTAAGTGCACACTCAGGAGAGCGCTCACTCATGGGAGTGCACACACAGGTTAGTATGCACTCAGTGGAGTCATCACTCAGGGGAGTGCACACTCAGGGGGTGCACACTCAGGGGAGTGCACTCAGGGAAGTGCACACTCAGGGGAGCGCACACTCAGGGGAGTGCACACCCTGGGGAAGGAACACTCAGGGGAGTGCACACTCAGGGGACTGCACACTCAGGGGTGTCTTCACCCAGGGGAGTGCACACTCAGGGGTGTGCGCACTCAGGGGAGCGCTCACTCAGGGGAGTGCACACTCAGGGTAGTGCACACTCAGGGAAGTCATCACTCTGGAGAGTGCGAACCCAGAGGGGTGCACACACAGGGGAGGGCCCACCCAAAGGAGTCATCACTCAAGCGAGTGCCCCCTCAGGAGAGCGCTCACTCAGGGGAGTTCACACTCAGGGGAGCCACACTCAGGCGTGTTCACTCTCAAGGGAGCGCACACTCAGGGGTGTCTTCACACAGGTGAGTGCATACTCAGGGGAGTGTGCACTCAGGGGAGAGCACACTCAGTGGAGTGTACACTCAGGGGAGTGCTCATTCAGTGGAGTGTACACTCAGGGGAGTCCTCACTCAGGCGAGTTCACACTCAGGGGAGTTCACACTCAGGGGTGTCCTCACCCAGTGGAGTGCACATGCAGGGGAGATCGCACTCAGGAAAGTGCTCACTCAGGGGAGCGCACACTCAGTGGAGCGCAATCTCGGGGAGAGCACCCTCAGGGGAGAGCACACTCAGGGGAGTCCTCACTCAGGCGACTGCACTCTCAGGTAAGAGCACACTCATGGGAGCGCTCACTCAGGGGAGTGCACACTCAGGGGAGCGCACACTCAGGTGAGTGTACACACAGGGGAGTGCACACTCCGGGGAGCACTCACTCAGGGGAGTGCACACTCAGGGGAGTGCACAGTCAGGGGAGCGCTCACTCAGGGGTGTGCACACCAGGAGAGTCCTCACTCAGGAGAGTGCGAACTCAGAGGAGTGTACATTCAGCAGAGTGCTAACTCAGGGGAGTGCACACTCAGGGGTGTCCTCACTCAGGCGAGTGCACACTCAGGGGTGTGCGCACTCAGGGGCGTGCACACTCAAGTGAGCATACACTCAGGGGAGTGCACACTCAAGGGAGTCCTCACTCAGGCGAGTTCACACTCATGGGTGTGCACACTCAGTAGTCCTCACTCAGGCAGGTGCACACTCAGGGGATTGCCCACTCAGGGGAGGGCTCACTGGGCAGTGCACACTCAGGGGAGCGCACAATCTGGGGAGCGCACACTCAGGGGAGTTCACACTCAGCCTGCTCCTCATGTAGGAGAGTGCGAACTCAGAGGAGTGAACACTCAGGGGAGTGCTCATTCAGGGTTGTACACACTCAGGGGAGTCCTCACTCAGACGACGGCACACTCAGGGGAGTGCACATTCAGGGAGGCGCTCACGAAGCGGAGTGCCCCTCAGGTGAGAGCTTACTCAGGGGAGTGCACACTCAGGGGATCAAACCGGACCAGACCGGCTCAAACAGGATTTGACGAGCTCAATCCGGACCAGACCGGCTCAATCAGTTTTGACCAGCTCAAACTGGAGCAGACAGGCTGAAACTGGTTAGGATCGGCTCAAAGCAGACCAGACCAGCTGAATCGGATCAAACAGGACCAGACCAGCTTAAACCGGTGTAGACAGGCTCAAACCGGGCCAGACCGGCTCAAACCGGATCAGACCGGCTCAAACCAGTTCAAACAGGAACCAGACCGGCTTAAACCGCGTTAATCCGTACCAGACCGGCTCAAACCAGTTTTGACCGACTCAAACCCCACCAGACCGGCTAAAACCGGACCAGACCGGCTCAAACCGGTTTTGACCGGCACAAACCGGATCAGACCGCCTCAAACCTGTTTTGACCGGCTCAAACCGGACACAAAACGTACCAGACCGGCTCAAACCGGACTCAAACCGGACTAGACCGGGTCAAATCAGTTTTGATCGGCTCAAACCGGACAAGGACCAAACCGGCTCAAACCGGACTCAAACCGGACCAGACCAGCTCAAACGGGTTTTGAACGTCTTAAACCAGACCATACCGGCTCAAACAAATCAAACCGGACCAGACCGGCTCAAACCGGTTTTGACCGGCTCAAATCGGAGGAGAGCAGCACAAACCGAATTTGACCAGCTCAAACCAGACTCAAACAGGACCACACCGGCTCAAACTGGTTTTGACCGACTCAAACCCGACCAGACCAGCTAAAACCGGACCAGACTGGCTCAAACCGGTTTTGACCGGCTCAAAGCGGACTAGACCGGCTCTAACCGGTTATGACCAGCTCAAACCGCACTCAAACCGGACCAGACCGTCTCAAACTGGTGTTGTCCGGCTCAAACCGCACTCAAACCGGACCAGAACGGCTCAGACTGGTTTAGACCAGCTGAAATTGGACCAGAGCAGCACAAACCGAATTTGACCAGCTCAAACCAGACTCAAACATGACCACACCAGCTCAAACCGGTTTTGACTGGCTCATACCGGACTCAAACTGGACCAGTCCGTCTCAAACACGTTTTGACCGGCTCAAACCCGACCAGACCGGCTGAAACCGGACGAGACCGGCTCAAACCAGTTTTGACCAGCTCAAATCGGAGGAGAGCAGCACAAACTGAATTTGACCAGCTCAAACCAGACTCAAACAAGACCACACCGGCTCAAACTGGTTTTGACCGACTCAAACCCGACCAGACCGGCTAAAACCGGACCAGACCGGCTCAAAGTGGACTAGACCGGCTCTATCCGGTTATGATCGGCTCAAACCGCATTCAAACCGGATCAGACCGTCTCAAACTTGTGTTGTCCGGCTCAAACTGAACTCAAACCGGACCAGACCGTCTCAAACCCGTTTTGACCGGTTCAAACCCAACCAGACCAGCTGAAACCGGATGAGACCAGCTCAAACCGGTTTGGACCGGCTCAAACCAGACCAGACTGGCTCAACCAGTTCAAAGCGGAACAGACCGGCTCAAACCGAATCAAACAGTACAAGAACCACTCAAACCGGTTCACACCGGACCAGACTGGCTCAAGCCGGTTTTGACCGGCTCATACCGGACTCAAACCGGACCCGACCGGCTCCAACCGATTTTGACCAGCTCAGACCCGAACACAAAGGCTTAAATCGGACCAGACTGGCTCAAACTGGGTTTGACCAGCTCAAACTGGACTCAAACCGGAACACCGGCTCAAAACGGTTTTGACCGGCTCAAACATGACCACACCGGCTCAAACTGGACCAGTGCGGCTCAAACCGATTTTGACCGGCTCATACCAGTCCAGACCGGCTCAACCGGATCAAACCAGACCCGACCATCTTAAACCGGATCAAACCGGACCAGACGGGCTCAAATCGGTGTTGACTGGCTCAAACCCGACCAGAATGGCTTAAACCGGACCAGACTGGCTGAAACAGGATTTGACTGGCTCAAACCGGACTCAAAACGGACCTGACCAGATCAAACCGGGTTTGACCGGCTCAAACCGGACCAGACCCGATCAAATCGGATCACACTGTACCAGACCTGCCCTTAGACCGGCTCAAACCGGTTTTGACCGGCTCAATCACAACCAGATCGGCTAAAACCGGACCACACTGACTCAAACCGGTGTTGACCGGCTCAAACTGGACCAGACCAGCTCAAACCGGGTTTTACCGGCTCAAGGCAGACCGGACCGGCTCAAACCGGCTAAAACCGGACCAGACCGGGTCAAACCGGTTTTCTCCGGCTGAAACCGGACTCAAATCGTACCAAACCGGCTCAGACCAGTTTAGACCATCTCAAATCGGACTTAAACCGGACCAGACCGGCTCAAACCGGTTTTGACCAGCTCAAACCGGACTCGAACCGGACCAGACCGGCTCATACCAGTGTTGACCGGCTCAAACCGGACTCGAACCTGACCAGGCCGCCTCACACATGTTTTGACCAGCTCAAACCAGACCAGACCGGCTCAACCGGATCAAACTGGGTCAGACCGTATCTTAGACCGCCTCAAACTGGTTTTGACCGGCTCAATACGGACCAGACCGGCTCAAACCGCTTTTGACCGACTCAAACCAGACTCAAACCGGACCAGACCGGCTCAAAGCTGTTTGACCGGCTGAATCCCGACCACATCAGCTCAAACAGGACTAGACCGGCTCAAACCGGTTTGACCAGATCAAACCGGACCAGACCACCTCAGACCGGATCAGACCGGATCAAACCGGATCAAACCGGACCAGACCGGCTGAATCCTCTTTTCACCGGCTCAAACCAGACCAGACCAGCTCAACCGGCTCAAAGCGGACTAGACCGGCTCAAACTGTGTTTCTCTGGCTCAAACCGGACTCACGCTGGACCAGACCGTCTCAAACGGGACCAGACCGGCTCAAACTTGTTTTGACCTGCTCAAACTGGAGCGGACTGGCTCAAACCGGATCAAACCGGATGAGACCGGGCCTTAGACCGGCTCAAATCGGTTTTGACAGGCTCAAATAAGACCAGACTGGCTCAAACCGGTTTTGACCGGCTCAAACTGGACCAGACCCGCTCAGTCCGGACCAGACCGGCTAAAACCGGAACAAACCGGACCAGACCGTCTCAAACCGGTGTTGACCGGCTCAAACTGGACCAGATCGGCTCAAACCAGATTTGACCGGCTCAAATCTGACCAGACCAGCTCAAATTGGCTAAAACCGGACCAGACCGGGTCAAACCGGTGTTGTCCGGCTAAAACCAGACTCAAACCGGACCAGAACGTCTCAAACCAATTTTGACCTGCTCAAACCGTACTGGACCACCTCAAACCGGTTTTGACCGTCTCAAATCGGACTCAAACCGGACTATACCGGCTCAAACCGGTTTTGACCGGCTCAAACCCGACCAGACCAGCACAAATCGGATCAAACCTTACTGGACCGGCTCAAACTGGTTTTGACCAGCTCAAACCGGACGAGACCGGCTTAAACTGGATCAAATTGGACCAGACGGGCTCTTAGACCGTCTCAAACCGGTTTTGATCGGCTCAATACGGACCAGACCGGCTCAAACCGGACCAGGCAGGCTCATTCCGGGGTTGACCGTCTCAAACCGAACTCAAACTGGACCAGAGCGGCTCAAACCGGTTTTCTCCGACTCAAACCAGACTCAAACCGTACCAAACTGGCTCAGACCAGTTTAGACCGTCTCAAATCGGACTTAAACCGGACGAGTCCGGCTCAAACCGGTTTTCACTGGCTCAAACAGGATGAGTCCGGCTCAAACCGGTTTTCACCGGTTCAAACCAGACCAGGGCCAGACCACCTCAAAGTGGACTCAAACCGGACCAGACCGGCTCAAACCGCTGTTGACCGGCTCAAACCGGTCTCTAAACAAACCAGAACGGCTCAAACCGGTTTTCGCATCTCAAACCGGAACAGGACCAGATCGGCTCAAACTGGACTCAAACCGGACCAGAACGGCTCACACCGGTGTTGACCAGCTCAAAAGGGACTCAAACCAGACCAGACCGGCTCAAACTGGTTTTGTCTGGCTCAAACCGGACCAGACCAGCTCAAACCGGTTTTGACAGGCTCAAGCCGGACTCAAAACAGAGCAGACCAGCTCAAACCGGTTTTGATCAGCTCAAACCAGACCAGACCGGCTAAACCGCATCAAACCGGAGCAGACCGGCTCAAACCAGATCAAATCGGAGGAGACCAGCTCAAACCTGTTTTGACCATAATAGACCGGCTCAAACCGGTTTTGACTGGCAAAAATCGATCCAGACCGGCTCATACCAGTTTTGAATGGCCCAAACTGTACTCAAACCGGTTTTGACCATCTCAAACTGGACCAGACCGGCTCAAACCGGTTTTGACAGGCTCAAATCTGACCAGAACGGCCCAAACCGGTTTTGACTGACTCAAACCTGACCAGACCAGCTCAAAGAGGTTTTGACAGGCTCAAAACAGACCAGATCGGCTCAACCGGATCAAACCAGACCAGACTGGCTCTTAGACCAGCTGAAACCCGACTAGACCGGCTAAAACTGGACTCAAAATTGATCAGACCGGCTCAAAATGGTTTTGACCGGATCAAACCACACCAGACCGTCTCAAACCGGATCAAACCAGAGCTACCATCTCAAACCGGGTTTGAATAGCTCAAAACAGACCAGACCGGCTCAACCAGATCAAACCGGTCCAGACCAGCTCAAATCGGATCACACCAGAGCAGACCGGCTCAAACCGGTTTTGACTGGCTCAAAGCAGACCAGGCCGGCTCAAACCGGTTTTGAACGGCTCAAACCAGACTCAAACTGAACCAAACCGGCTAATCCGGTTTTGACTGGCTCAAACCGGATTCAAACCGCTTTTAACCGGCTGAAACCGGACAAGTCTGGCTCACACCGGTTTTCACCAGTTCAAACGGGACCAAGGCCAGAACGCTTCAAACTGGACTCAAACAGTACCAGACCGACTCAAACCGCTGTTGACCAGCTGAAACCGGGCTCTAACCAGACCAGAAAGGCTCAAACCAGTTTTGCCCAGCTCAAACCGGACTCAAACCGGACCAGACCGGCTCAAATCGGACCTGACCGGCTCAAACCGGTTTTGACCAGCTCAAACCGGACCAGGACCAGATCGGCTCAAACCAGACTCAAACTGGAACAGAACGGCTCAAACCGGAGTTGACCTGCTCAAACCGGACTCAAACTGGACCAGACCAGCTCAAACTGGTTTTGACCGGCTCAAACCGGACCAGACTGGCTCACCCGGATCAAACCGAACCAGACAGGCTTAAACCATATCAAACCGGACCAGACCGTCTCAAACTGGTGTTGACCGGCTCAGACCCAACCAGACCGGCTTAAACTGGATCAGACTGGTTCAAACTGGATTTGACCATCTCAAACCAGACTCATACCGGACCAGACTGGCTCAAACGGGTTTTGACCGCCTCAGACCCGACCACACCAGCTCAAACCGGATCATACTGGCTCAAATCGGTTTTGACTAGCTCATACCGGACCAGACCGGCTCAAACCGGATCAAACCGGACAAGACTGGCTGAAAGCAGTTTACACCGGCTCAAAACAGACCAGACCAGCACAACCGGCTCAAAGCAGACGAGACCGCCTCAAACCGGGTTTGTCTGTATCAAACTGGACTCAAACCGGACCACACCGGCTCAAATCGGACCAGGCCGGCTCAAACCGGTTTTGACTGGCTCAAGCCGGAGGAGACCGGCTCAAACAGGATCAAAACAGACCAGTCCGGCTCTCATACCAGCTCAAACATGTTTTGACCCGCTCAAATTGAACCAGACCAGCTCAAACCGGATTTGACCGGCTCAAACCAGACATAAACCGGACCAGGCCGGCTCCAACCGTTTTGACCAGCTCAAACGGGACCAGACCGGCTCAACCGAATCAAACCGGACCAGACAGGCTTAAACCGGATCAAACCGGACTAGACCGGCTCAAGCCTGTGTTGACCAGCTCAGACCGGACTCAAACCGGACCAGACCGGCTCAAACCGGTGTTGAATGGCTCAAACCGGATTCAAACCAGACCACTCCAGCTGAAACCGGTTTCGCCTGGCTCAAATTGTACGAGACTGGCTCAAACCGGTTTTCACCAGCTCCAAACGAAACAGGAACAGACCGGCTCAAACCAGACTCAAACCGGACCAGACCAGCTCAAACCGGTGTAGACTGCCTCAAACCGGACCCAAACCGGACCAGACCGGCTCCAACCGGTTTTCACCAGTTCAAACTGGACCATACCGGCTCAACCGGATCAAACCGGACCAGACAGGCTTAAACCGGATCAAACCGGACCAGACCGGCTCAAACCAGTATTGACCATCACAGACCCAAACAGAAAGGCTTAAACCAGACCCGACTGGCTCAAACTGGTTTTGACTGGCTCAAAACGGACTCAAACTGGAGCAGACAGGCTCAAACCAGTTTGACCGGCTCAAACCCAACCACACCGGCTCAAACCGCCGAAGCGCGGCTCAAACCGGTTTGACCGGATCAAACCGGAACAGACCGGCTCAGACCGGACCAGACTGGATCAAACCGGACCAGACCGGCTGAATCCTGTTTTCACTGGCTCAAACCAGACCAGACCAGCTCAACCGGCTCAAAGCGGACTAGACCGGCTTAAACCGTGTTTGTCCGGATCAAACCTGACTCACACTGGACCAGACCATCTCAAATGGGACCAGACTGGCTCAAACCGGTTTAGACCGGCTCAAATTGGAGCAGACCTTCTCATACCGGACCAGACTGGCTCAAACCGGACTCAAACCGGACCAGACCATCTCAAACCGGATTAAACCGGACCAACAGGCTCAAACCGGTTTTGACCAGCTCAAACCAGACCAGACAGGCTCAACCGGATCAAACCGGACCAGACCGGCTGAAACCGGTTTTGACCGGCTCAAACCGGACCAGATAGGCTCAAACCGAATCAAACCGGTTTTTGTGCCGGTCTGTTCAGATTTGAGCCGGTCAAAACCGTTTTGAGGCGGTCTGTTCCGGTTTCAGCCGGTCAAAACCGGTTTTAGCCGGTTTGAACCGACCTGGTCCAGTTTGACTGGTTTGAGCCAGTTTTGACAGGCTCAAACCGGACCAGACAGTCACAAACCGGATCCAACCTGACGAGACAGGCTCAAACCAGTTTTGACCAACTCAAAGCGGACCAGACCATTTCAAACCGGTTTTGACCAGCTCAAACTGGACTCGAACCAGACCAGACCGGCTCAAACTGGTGTTGACCGGCTCAAACCGGAGTCAAACCGGACCAGACTGCCTCACACAGGTTTTGGCCGGCTCAAACCGGATCAAACCGGACCAGACCGGCTCTTAGACCCTCTCAAACCGGTGTTGACCGGCTCAATCCGGACTCAAACCGGACCAGACCGTCTCAAACCGGGTTTGACTGGCTCAATCCGGACGAGACCTGCTCAAACCGGATCAAACCGGACCAGACCGGTTCTTAGTCCTGCTCAAACTGGTGTTTACCTGCTAAAACCGGACTCAAACCGGACCAGACCGGCTCAAACCGGTGTTGACCATTTCAAACGGGTCTCAAACCGGACCAGACACTCTCAAACCGGTGTTGAACGGCTCAAACCGGACTCATATCGGAACAGACTAGCTAATACCGGTTCTGATCGGCTCAAACCAGAACAGACCAGCTCAACCGGTTCAAACCGGATTAAACCAGACCACACCGGCTCAAACCGGTTTCCACCGTATCAAACTGGACCAGACCTGTAAACCAGATCAAACCGGTTTTGACCGGCTCTAACCGGACTCAAAACGGACCAGGAAAGCTAAAACGGGCTCAAACCGGACCAGACCGCCTCAAACCAGACTCAAACTGGACCAGACCGGCTCAAACCGGTTACGACCAGCTCAAACCGGACTCAAACTGGACCAGACCATCTCAAACTTGTGTTGACCGGCTCCAACCGGACTCAAACCGGACCGGAGGGACTCAAACCGGTTTTGACCGGCTCAAATCAGACCATACCAGCTCATCCAGATCAAACCGGACCAGACCTGCTTAAAATGGATCAAACCAGACCAGACCGGCTGAAACCGGACCACATAGGCTCAAACCGGTTTTGACCGGCTCAAACCCGTCCAGAACAGATAAAATCGGACCAGACCAGTTCAAACTGGACTCAAACTGGACCATACCGGCTCAAACGGGTTTTCACCGGCTCAAACCAGACCATACCGGCTCAACTGGATCAAACTGGACCAGACCGGCTTAAACCTCATCAAACCGGACCAGATTGGCTGAAACCAGACAAGACAGGCTCAAACCAGTTTTGACCGGCTCAAACCCGACCAGACCGGCTAAAACCGGACCAGACCGGTTCAAACCGGACTCAAACCGGAGTAGACCAGCTCAAACCGATTTTGACCCGCTCAAATCGGACCAGAGCAACACAAACCAATTTTGACTGGTTCAAACCAGACTCAAACAGGACCAGATCAGCTCAAACCAGTTTTGACCACCTCAAACCCAATCAGACCGGGTGACAGCAGATGAGACTGGCTGAAACCGGTTTTGACCGGCTCAAACCCAACTAGACCGGCTAAAACCGGACCAGACTGGCTCACATCAGTTTTGACCGGCTCAAACCGAACAAGACCGGCTCAACTGGATCAAACTGGACCAGACCGGCTTAAACCGTATCAAACCAGCCCAGATTGGCTCTTAGACCGTCTCAAACCGGTTTTGATCCGCTCAGTATGGACCAGAACGGCTCAAACCGGATTTGACCAGCTAAAAACGGAACAGACCATCTCAAACCGGACCCAAACTGGACCAGACCGGCTCAAACCGGTGTTGACCACCTCAAACCGGACTCAAACTGGACAAGACCAGCTCAAACCAGTGTTGACCAGCTCCAACCGGACTCAAACCAGAGCAGACCGGCTCAAACCGGGTTTGACCGGCTCAAACCAGACCATACCGGCTCAACCAGATCAAACCGGACCAGACCATCTTAAACCAGATCAAACCGGACCAGAAGGGCTCAAACTGGTTTTGACCGGCTCAAACCGGACTCAAACCAGACCAGACTGGCTCCAACCAGACCATACGGGCTCAAACTAATCAAACCGGACCAGACCAAATTAAACCAGATCAAACCAGAAGAGCCCGGCTCAAACCGGTTTTGACCGGCTCCAACCAGACGAGACCGGCTCAACAGGATGAAACCGGACCAGACTGGATTAATCCGGAACAAATCGGACCAGACCGGCTCAAACCAGTTTCGACCGGCTCAAACTGGCGAGATTGGCTCAAACCAAACGAGAGCACACTCAGGGGAGCCTCACTCAGGCGAGTTCACACTCAGAGGAGTACACACTCAGGGGTGTTTTCACCCAGGCGAGTTCACACTCAGGGGAGTGCGCACTCAGGGGAGCGCTCACTCAGGGGAGTGCACACTCAGGGGAGAGCACACTCAGGGGAGTGTACACTCAGGGAAGTGCTCATTCAGTGGGGTGCACACTCAGAGGAGTCCTCACTCAGGTGAGTTCACACTCAGGGGAGTGCACACTCAGGGGTGTCCTCGACCAGGGGAGTGTAAACTCATGGGAGTTGGCACTCAGAGAAGTGCTCACTCAGGGGAGTGGACACTCAGGGGAGCACACAACCAGGAGAGGGCACTCTCAGGGGAGTCATGACTCAGGAGACGGCGAACTCAGAGGAGTGCACACACAGGGTAGTCCTCACTCAGGAGAGTGCGAGCTCAGGGGAGTGCACACTCAGGGGAGTGCTCACTCAGGGGAGTGCACACTCAGGGGAGTCCTCACTCAGGCGAGTACATATTCAGGAGAGTTCTCACTCAGGGGAGCACTCACTCAGGGGAGTGCTCACTCAAGGAGTGCACACTCAGGGGAGCACACACTCAAGGGAGCGCACACTCAGGGGGGTGCACACTCAGGGGAGCCCTCACTCAGGAGAGTGTGAACTCAGAGGAGTGCACACTCAGTGGAGTGCTCATTCAGGGCCTGCACACTAAGGGGAGTCTTCACTCAGGCGAGTGCACATTCAGGGGAGTGCACAATCAGGGGAGCGCTCACTCAGGGGAGTTTCCAGTAAAGTGAGCGCACACTCAGGAGAGTGCACACTCAAGGGAGTCCTCACACAGACGAGTGCACACTCAGGAGAGCGCTCACTCAGGGGAGTGAACACTCAGGATAGTGTGCACTCCGTGGTGTCCTCACTCAGGGGAGTGCACACTCAGGGGAGTGCACACTGAGGGGAGCCCACACTCAGGGGAGTGCACACCCTGGGGAGCGAACACTCAGGGTAGGGCACACTCAGGGGAGTGCACACTCAGGGGTCTCTTCACCCAGGCGAGTCCACACTCAGGGGAGTGTGCACTCAGGGGTGCGCTCACTCAGTGGAGTGCACACTCAGGGGAGCACACACTCAGGGGAGTACACACCCTGGGATGGGAACACTCAGGGGAGTGCACACTCAGGGGAGTGCACACTCAGGGGTGTCTTCACCAAGCGAGTGCACAATCAGTGGAGTGCGGACTCAGTGGAGCGCACACTCAGGGGAGTGCACACGCTGAAGAGTGAATACTCAGAGCAGTGCACACTCAGGGGAGAGCACACTCAGGGGAGTGTACACTCAGGGGAGTGCTCATTCAGTGGAGTGCACACTCAGGGGAGTCCTTACTTAGGTGAGGTAACACTCAGGGGAGTGCACACTCAGGGGTGTCCTCACTCAGGCGAGTGCACACTCAGGGGAGTGCGCACTCAGGGGAGTGCACACTCAGGTGATCATGCACTCAGGGGAGTGCACACTCAGGTGAGCATGCACTCAGGGGAGTGCACACTCAGGGGAATCCTCACTCAGGTGAGTTCACACTCAGGGGTGTGCACACTCAGTAGTCCTCACGCAGGCAAGTGCACACTCAGGGGAGCACTCACTCAGGGGAGCGCACACTCAGGGGAGTGCACACCCTGGGGAAGGAACACTCAGGGGAGTGCGCACTCAGGAGAGTGCACACTCAGGGGTGTCTTCACCCAGGGGAGTGCACACTCAAGGGAGTGCGCACTCAGGGGAGCGCTCACTCAGGGGAGTGCACATTCAGGGGAACACACACTCAGGGAAGTCGTCACTCAAGAGAGTGCGAACTCAGAGCAGTGCACACACAGGGGAGGGCTCACCCAAAGGAGTCATCATTCAAGCGAGTGCCCCCACAGGAGAGTGCTCACTCAGGGGAGTTCACACTCAGGGGAGCCTCACTCAGGCGAGTTCACACTCAGGGGATTGCACACTCAGGGGGGTCTTCACACAGGCGAGTGCACGCTCAGGGGAGTGCGCACTCAGGGGAGAGCACACTCAGGGGAGTGTACACTCAGGGGAGTGCTCATACAGTGGAGTGCACACTCAGGGGAGTCCTCACTCAGGCGAGTTCACACTCAGGGGAGTGCACACTCCGGGTTGTCCTCACCCAGGGGAATGCACACACAGGGGAGTTCGCACTCAGGAAAGTGCTCACTCAGGAGAGCGCACACTCAGGGGAGTGCAATCTCAGGGGAGAGCACACTCAGGGGAGTCCTCACTCAGGCGAGTGTGCTCTCAGGTGAGAGCACACTCAGGGGAGTGCTCACTCAGGGGAGTGCACACTCAGGGGAGCGCACACTCAGGTGAGTGCACACTCAG
This sequence comes from Chlorocebus sabaeus, assembly GCF_047675955.1. Classification (NCBI taxonomy): domain Eukaryota; kingdom Metazoa; phylum Chordata; class Mammalia; order Primates; family Cercopithecidae; genus Chlorocebus; species Chlorocebus sabaeus. The sequence continues at coordinate 41,689 of NW_027328021.1, forward strand.
TGGCGTCCACATTCAGGAGAGTGTGAACTAACATGAGTGCACACTCAGGGGAGTGCTCACACAGTGGAGTGCATTCTCAGGGGTGTCCTCACTCAGGTGAGTGTACACTCAGGGGAGTTCACACTCAGGGGAGGGCACTCTCAGGGGAGCGCACACTCAGGGGAGTGCACACCAGGAGAGTCCTCACTCATGGGAGTGCAATCTCAGAGGAGTGCACATTCAGAGGAGTGCTAACTCAGGGGAGTGCACACTCAGGAGAGTCCTCACTCAGGCGAGTGCACACTCAGGGGAGTGGGCACTCAGGGGCATGCACACTCAAGTGAGGATACACTCAGGGGAGTGCACACTCAAGGGAGTCCTCACTCAGGAGAGTTCACAGTCATGGGTGTGCACACTCAGTAGTCCCCATTCAGGCATGTGCACACTCAGGGGAGTGCCCACTCAGGGGAGCGTTCACTTAGGGGAGTGCACACTCTGGGGAGCAGACACTCAGGGGAGTTCACACTCAGCCGGGTACTCACTTAGGAGAGTGCAAACTCAGAGGAGTGCACACTCAGGGGAGTGCACACACAGGGAGGCGCTCACAAAGCAGAGTGCCCACTCAGGTGAGCGCTCACCCAGGGGAGTGCACACTCAGGGGATCAAACCTTACCAGACCGGCTCAACCGGTTTCGACCGGCTCAAACTGGAGCACACTGTCTCAAACTGGTGTTGTCCGGCTCAAACCGGACTCATACCGGGCCATACCGGCTCAAACCGGTTTTGACTGGCTCAAACCGGACTCATACCGGACCAGACCGTCTCAAACCCGTTTTGACCGGCTCAAACCGGACCAGACCGGCTGAAACCGGACGAGACCGGCTCAAACCGGTTTGGACCGGCTCAAACCAGACCAGACTGGCTCAACCAGATCAAAGTGGACCAGACTGGCTCAAACCGGATCAAACAGGACCAGAACCGCTGAAACCAGGTCAAACCGGAACAGACCGGCTCAAACCGGTTTTAACCGGCTCAAACCCGAACAGACCGGCTGAATAGGGACGAGACCGCCTCAAACCGGTTTTGACCAGGTCAAATCAGACCAGATCAGCATAAACCGGTTTTGACCGGCTCAAATCCGACCTGACCTTCTTAAACTGGACCAGACAGGCTCAAACCGAATTTGACCGGCTAAAACCTTAAGAGACCGGCTAAAACCGGACCAGACCCATTGAAAGCAGACTCAAACAGGAATACATCGGCTCAAACCGGTTTTGACCGGCTCAAATCGGACCAGAGCAGCACAAACCGATTTTTACCGGCTCAAACCACACTCAAACAGGACCAGACCGGCTGAAACCGGTTTTCACCAGCTCAAACCCGACCAGACCGGCTGAAACCGGACGAGACCGGCTGAAACCGGTTTTGAATGGGTCAACCCCGACCCGACCAACTAAAACCGGACCAGACTGGCTCAGACCAGTTTTGACCAGCTCAAACCGAACCAGATCGGCTCATCCGGATCAAACCGGACCAGACCGGCTTATACCGGATCAAACTGGACGAGACCAGCTCTTAGACTGTCTCAAACCGGTTTTGATCAACTCAAAACGGACCATAACAGCTCAAACCAGTTTTGACTGGCTCAAACCGGACCAGAACCGCTTAAAACGGATCAAACCGGACCAGACTGGCTCAAACCGGTTTTGACCGGCTCAATCCCGACCAGACCGGCTGAAACGACGAGACCGCCTCAAACCAGTTTTGACCGACTCAAACCCAACCAGACCGGCTAAAACCGGACCAGACCCATTCAAACCGGTTTTCACCAGCTCAAAGCGGACTAGACTGGCTCTAACCGGTTATGGCTGGCTCAAACCGCACTCAAACCGGACCAGACTGTCTCAAACTGGTGTTGTCTGGCTCCAACCAGACTCAAACCGGACCAGACCAGCTCAAACCAGTTTTGACTGGCTCAATCCGGACTCAAACCGGACCACACCGTCTCAAACCCGTTTTGACCGGCTCAAACCCGACCAGACCGGTTGAAACCGGACAAGACAGGCTCAAACCGGTTTGGACCGGCTCAAACCGGATCAAACCGTACCAGACCGGCTCATCCAGTTTTAACCGGCTCAAACCCGACCAGGCCGGCTGAAATAGGACGAGACCGCCTCAAACCGGTTATGACCGGGTCAAATCAGACCAGACCGGCACAAACCTGTTTTGACCGGCTCAAACCCGACCAGACCGTCTGAAATCAGACCAGACAGGCTCAAACCGGTTTTGACTGGCTCAAACCCTACCTGACTGGCTAAAACTTGACCAGACCCTTTCAAACAGGACTCAAACCAGAATAGACCGGCTCAAACCGGTTTTGACGGCTCAAATCGGACCAGAGCAGCAGAAACCGATTTTGACCGGCTCAAAACAGACTCAAACAGGACCAAACCGGCTCCAACCGGTTTTCAGTGGCTCAAACCCGACCAGACCGTCTGAAAATTGACGAGAATGGCTGAAACCGGTTTTAACTGGGTCAACCCCAACCAGACCAGTTAAAACAGTACCAGACTGGCTCAGACCAGTTTTCACCGGCTCAAACCAAACCAGACCGGCACAATCAGATCAAACCCGACCAGACCGGCTTAAACCGGATCAAACCGGACCAGACCGCCTCTTAGACCATCTCAAACCGGTTTTGATCCGCTCAATACAGATCAGAACGGCTCAAACTGGTTTTGACCGGCACAAACGGTACCAGACCGGCTCAAACCGGACTCAAACTGGACCAGAACGGATCAAACCGGTGTTGACCGGCTCTAACCTGACTCAAACTGGAACAGACCGGCTCAAACCGGTGTTGACCAGCTCAAACCAGACTCAAACCGGACCAGACCGGATCAAACCGGTTTTGAACGGCTCAAACCTGACCATACCGTCTCAAACGAATCAAACCAGACCAGACAAGCTTAAATTGGATCAAACCGGACCAGACCGGCTCAAACCAGTTTTGACCGGCTCAAATCGGATGAGAGCAGCACAAACCGAATTTGACCAGCTCAAACCCGACTCAAACTGCACCACACCGGCTCAAACCGGTTTTGACCAGCTCAAACCTGACCAGACTGGCTGCAACTGGATGAGACCACCTCAAACCAGTTGTGACCGACTCAAACCCATCCAGACCGGCTAAAAGCGGACCAGACCGGCTCAAACCAGTTTTGACCGGCACAAAACGGACTAGACCGGGTCTAACCGGTTATGACCAGCTCAAACCGCACTCAAAGCGTACTAGACCGGATGTAACCAATTTTGACCGGATCAAACTGCACTCAAACCGGACCAGATCATCTCAAACTGGTGTTGTCAGGCTCAAACCGGACTCAAACCAGACCAAACCGGCTCAAACCGGTTTTGACCGGCTCAAACCGGACTCAAACTGGAACAGACTGTCTCAAACCCGTTTTGACCGGCTCAAAACCAACCAGACCAGCTGAAACCGGACAAGACAGGCACAAACCGGTTTGGACCGGCTCAAACCAGACCAGACTGGCGCAACCAGATCAAAGCAGACCAGACCGGTTCAAACCGCATCAAACAGAACCAGAACCGCTCAAACTGGATCCAACCGGACCAGACCGGCTCAAACTGGTTTTGACTGCCTCAAACTGGCCTCAAACAGGACCCGAACGGCTCCAACCGGTTTTAACTGGATCAAACCAGACCATACCGGCTCAACCGGATGAAACCAGACCAATCCGGCTCAAACAAGAACAGACCGCCTCAAACCAGTTGCAAACCGCATTTGACCAGCTCAAACCAGTCCAGACAGCCTCAAACCCGTTTTGACTGGCTCAAACCGGACTCAAACAGGACCAGACCGGGTCAAAGTGGTTTTAAACGGCTCAAATCGGATTCAAACAGGACACACAGGCTCAATTCGGTTTTGACCGACTCAAACCCGACCAGACCGGCTAAAACTGTACGAGACCGCCTCAAACTGGTTTTGACCGACTCAAATCCATCCAGACCGGCTAAAACCGGACCAGACCGGCTCAAACCGGTTTTGACCGGCTCAAAGCAGACTAGACCGGCTCTAAACGGTTATGACCGGCTCAAACAGCACTCAAACCACACCAGAACGTCTCAAACTGGTGTTGTCCGGCTCAAACCGGACTCAAACCGTACCAGACCGGCTCAAACCAGTTTTGACTGGCACAAACCAGACTCAAACCGGACCAGACCGTCTCAAACCCGTTTTGACTGGCTCAAACCCGACCAGACCGGCTGAAACTGGACAAGACCAGCTCCAACCAGTTGGACTGGCTCAAACCAGACGAGACTGGCTCAACCAGATCAAAGCGGACCAGACCACCTCAAACCAGACTCAAACCAGACCAGACCGGCTGAAAACGGTTTTGACCAGCTCAAATCGGACCAGACCGCCTCAAACCGGATCAAACCGTCCAGAACGGCTCAAACCGGTTTTGACAGGCTCACAAAAGCCCAGACCAGCTCTACCAGATCCAACCGGACCAGACCGGCTCAAACCGGCTCAAACCGCACCAGACCGGCTCAAACAGGATTTGACCAGCTCACAGCGGACCAGATCAGCTCAAACCGGTTTTGACCCGCTCAAATTGGACTCAAACCGGAACAGACCGGCTCAAACCGGTTTTGACCAGCTCAAACCGTACCAGAGAGACTCAAACCGGATCAAACCGGACCAGACTGCCCCTTAGACAGTCTCAAACCGGTTTTGATCGGCTCAATACGGACCAGTATGGCTCAAACCGGTTTTGACCGGCTCAAACCAGACCAGACCATCTCAAACCGGACTCAATCCGGACCAGACCATCTCACACCGGTTTTGACCGGGTCTAACCAGAACAAACCAGCTCAACCGGATCAAACTGGACCAGACCGGCTTTAACCAGATCAAACTGGACCACATCGGTTTTAACCGGATCAAACCGGACCAGACCGGCTCAAACCAGGTTTGACCGGCTCAAACCCATCCAGACTGGCTTAAACCGAACCAGACTGGCACAAACAGGTTTGACCGGTTCAAACCGGACTCAAACAGCACCAGACTGGCTTTAACCGGATCAAACCGCACCAGACCAGCTCAAACTGATTTTGACCGCCTCAAATCAGACGAGAGCAGCACAAACAGAATTTGACCAGCTCAAAATAGACTCAAACAGGACCACACCAGCTCAAACCGGTTTTGACCGGCTCAAACCCGACCAGACTGGCTGAAACGGGACGAGACCACCTCAAACCGGTTTTGACCAAATCAAACCCGTCCAGACCAGCTCAAACCAGACCAGACCGGCTCAAACCGGATCAAACCGGACCAGAACCGTTCAAACCGGTTCAAACCGGACCAGACCAGCTCAAACCAGTTTTAACCGGCTCAAACCCGACCAGAGCGGCTGAAACGGGACGAGACTGCCTCAAACCGGTTTTGACCAGCTCAAATCGGACCAGACTGGCACAAACCAGTTTTGACCGGCTCTGACCGGCTCAAACCCGATCAGACTGTCTGAATCCAGACCTGACCCGTTCAAACAGGACTCAAACAGGAATAGACCGGCTCAAACCGGTTTTGAACAGCTGAAATCGGACCAGAGCAGCACAAAAAGATTTTGACTGGCTCTAACCAGACTCAAACAGGACCAGACGGGCTCAAACCGGTTTTAACCAGCTCAAATCCGACCAGACCAGCTGAAACCAGACGAGACTTGCTGAAACCGGTTTAGACCGGATCAACCTCGACGAGACCGGCTGAAAACGGACCAGACTGGCTCAGACCAGTTTTGAAGGGCTCAAACAGAACCAGACCGCCTCAACCGGATCAAACCAGATCAGACTGGCTTAAACCAGATCAAACCAGACCAGACCGGCTCTTAGACCGTCTCCAACCGGTTTTGATCGGCTCAATACGGACCAGAATGGCTCAAACCGCTTTTGACTGGCACAAACCGGACCAGACCGTCTCAAACCGGACTCAAACCGGACCAGAACGGATCAAACTGGTGTTGACTGGCTCAAACCTAACTCAAACTGGACCAGACCGGCTCAAACCGGTGTTGACCAGCTCAAACGGGACTCAAACCGGACCAGACCGGCTCACATCGGTGTTGACCGGCTCGAACCAGACTCAAACCGGACCAGAACGGCTCAAACCGGACCAAACAGGCTCAAACCAGATCAAAACGGACCAGACTGGCTCAAACCGGTTTTGACCAGCTGAAACCGGACCAGACCAGCTCAAATCAGACTCAAACTGGACCAGATCAGCTCAAACCGCTCGCAAACCGCTTTTGACCAGCTCAAACCACTCCAGACAGCCTCAAACCGGTTTTGACTGGCTCAAACCAGACTCAAACAGGACCAGACCTGGTCAAAATGTTTTTAAACAGCTCAAATCGGATTCAAACAGGACCACACCGGCTCAAACCGTTTTTGACCGACTCAAACCCGACCAGACTGGCTCAAATTGGACGAGACCGCCTCAATCCGGTTTTGAGTGACTCAAAACCGTCCAGACCGGCTAAAACCGGACCAGACTGGCTCAAACCGGTTTTGACCACCTCAAAGCAGACTATACCGGCTCTCACCGGTTATGACCGGCTCAAACCGCACTCAAACCGGACCAGACCATCTCAAACTGGTGTTGTCCGGCTCAAACCGCACTCAAACCGGACCAGAAGGGCTCAGACCGGTTTTGACCGGCTCAAATCGGACCAGAGCAGCACAAACCGAATTTGACCAGCTCAAACCAGACTCAAACAGGACCACAGCGGCTCAAACTGATTTTGACTCGCTCAAACCCGACCAGACGGGCTGAAACTGGACGAGACAGCCTCAAACCGGTTTTGACCGACTCAAACACGTCCAAACCGGCTAAAACCGGACCAGACCGGCTCAAACCGGTTTTGACCGGTACAAAGCGGACTACACCGGCTCTAACCGGTTATGACCATCTCAAACCACACTCAAACCAGACCACACCATCTCAAACTGGTGTTGTCCGGCTCAAACAACACTCAAACCGGACCAGAACGGCTCAGACCGGTTTTGACAGGCTCAAATCGTACCATAGAAGCACAAACCGTATTTGACCAGCTCAAACAAGACTCAAACAGGACCACACTGGCTCAAACTGGTTTTGACCGTCTCAAACCCGACCAGACTGGCTAAAACTGGACGAGACCGCCTCAAACCGGTTTTGACCAGCTCAAACCCGACCAGACCGGCTGAACCCGGACGAGACCGGCTCAAACCTGTTTGGACCGGCTTAAACCAGACCACACTGGCTCAAACAGATCAAAGCAGACCAGACCGACTCAAACCGGATCAAACCGGACCAGAACCGCTGAAACCAGATCAAACCGCACCAGACCGGCTCAAACCAGTTTTAAACGGCTCTAACAGGACCAGACCGGCTGAATTCGGACGAGACCGTGTCAAACCGGTTTTGACCGGCTCAAATCTGACCAGACCATCTTAAACCGGACCAGACAGGCTCAAACCGGTTTTGACCGGCTAAAACCCTAAGAGACCAGCTAAAACCTGACCAGACCCGTTCAAAGCGGACTCAAACAGGAATACACCAGCTCAAACTGCTTTTGATCGGCTCAAATCGGACCAGAGCAGCACAAACCTACTTTGACTGGCTCAAACCACACTCAAACAGGACCAGACCGGCTCAAACCGGTTTTAACCGGCTCAAACCCGTCAAGACCGGCTGAAACCGGACGAGAACGGCTGAAACCGTTTTTTAATGGGTCAACCCCGAACAGACCAACTAAAACCGGACCAGACTGGCTCAGACCATTTATGACCAGCTCAAACCGAACCAGACCGGCTCATCCGGATCAAACCGGACCAAACCAGCTTATACTGGATCAAACCGGACAGACTGGCTCTTAGACCGTCTCAAACCGGTTTTGATCCGCTCAAAATGGACCATAACGGCTTAAACCGGTTTTGACCGGCTCAAACTGGACCAGACCCGCTTAAACCGGATCAAACCAGACCAGACTGGCTCAAACCGGTTTTGACCGGCTCAAATAGGACGAGAGCAGCACAAACCGAATTTGACCAGCTGAAACCAGACTCAAACAGGAATACAACGGCTCAAACCGGTTTTGACCGGCTCAATCCAGACCAGACCGGGTGAAACTGGACGAGACCACCTCAAACCGGTTTTCACCAACTCAAACCCGTCCAGACCGGCTAAAACCGGACCAGATCGGCTCAAACTGGTTTTCAGCAGCTCAACACGGACTAGACCAGCTCTAACCGGCTATGACCGGCTCAAACCTCACTCAAACAGGACCAGACCGTCTCAAACTGGTGTTGTCCGGCTCCAACCGGACTCAAACTGGACCAGACCGGCTCAAACCGGGTTTGACCGGCTCAATCCGGACTCAAACCGGACCAGACCGTCTCAAACCCGTTTTGACTGGCTCAAACCTGAACAGACTGGCCAAAACCGGACGAGACCAGCTCAAACCAGTTTGGACCGGCTCAAACCAGACGAGACTGGCTCAACCAGATCAAGGCATACCAGACCGGCTCATACCGGATCAAACCGGACCAGAACCGCTGAAACCGGATAAAACCGGACCAGACTGGCTCCAACCGGTTTTAACCAGCTCAAACCCGACCAGACCAGCTGAAACGGGACGAGACCACCTCAAACCGGTTTTGACCGAATCAAACCCGTCCAGACCGACTAAAACCGGACCAGACCGGCTCGAACCAGTGTTGAACAGCTCAAACCGGACTCAAACCGGACCAGAACGGCTCAAAGCGGTTTTGAATGGCTCAAACCAGACCATACAGGCTCAAGCGAATCAAACCGGACCAGCCCGGCTTACACCGGATCAAACCGGACCAGACAGGCTCAAACCAGTTGCAAACCACTTTTGACCAGCTCATACCGGTCCAGACAGCCTCAAACCGGTTTTGACTGGCTCATACCGGACTCAAACAGGAGCAGACCGGGTCAAACCAGTTTTAAACGGCTCAAATTTGACTCCAACAGGAGCAGACCGGCTCAAACAGGGTTTGACCGTCTCAAACCAGACCAGACCGGCTCAATGGGATCAAACCTGTACAGACTGGCTTAAACCGGATCAAACCAGTTTTGACCATCACAAACCAGACCAGACAGGTTCAAACCCGATCAAACCGGACCAGACCAGATCAAACCTGTTTTGACCGTACTAGACTGGCTCAAACCGGTTTTTAGCGGCTCAAATCGCACCAGACCGGCTCAAACCGGTTTAGACAGGCTCCAAACGGACTCAAACCGCTTTTCACCGGCACAAACTGGACCAGACCGACTCAAACCTGTTTTGACCGGCTCAAACCGGACGCAAAACGTACCAAACCGGCTCAAAGCAGACTCAAACTGCACCAGACAGGCTCAGATAGGTTTTGAACGGCTCGAATCAGAACATACCGGCTCAAACGAATCAAACCGCCATAACGGCTTAAACAGAATCAAACCGGACCAGTCCGGCTAAAACCGGTTTTGACCAGCTCAAATCAGACAAGAGCAGCACAAACCGAATTTGACCAGCTCAAACCAGAATGAAACAGGACCACACCGGCTCAAACCGGTTCTGACGGACTCAAACCGACCAGACTGGTTAAAACCCGACGAGACAGCCTCAAACCGGTTTTGACCGAATTATACCCGTCCAGACCGGCTAAAACCGGCCCAGACCGGCTCAAACCGGTTTTGACCAGCTCAAAGCTGACTAGACCAGCTCTAACCGGTTTTGACCGGCTCAAACCACACCCAAACCGGACCAGACCGTCTCAAACTGGTGTTGTCCGGCTCAAACTGCACTCAAACCGGACCACAACGGCTCAGACTGGTTTTGACCGGCTCAAACCCGACCAGATCGGCTGAAACCAGACGAGACCGGCTGAAACCGGTTTTGACCGGGTCAAACCCGACCAGACCAACTAAAACCGGACCAGACAGGCTCAGAACACTTTTGACCGGGTGAAATCGAACAAGACAGGCTGAACTGGATCAAACCAGACCAGACTGGCTTATACCGGTTTAAACTGGACCAGACCGGCTCTTAGACCGTCTCAAACCAGTTTTGATCCGCTCAAAACGGACCAGACTGGCTCAAACCGGACTCAAATCGGACCAGAACGGATCAAACCGGTGTTGACTGGCTCAAAACTGACTCAAACTGGACCAGACGCGCTCAAACCGGTGTTGACCAGCTCAAACTGGACTCAAACCAGACCACACCGGCTAAAACCCGTTTTGAATGGCTTAAACCAGACCATACCGGCTCAAACGAATCAAATTGGACCAGAGCGGCTTAAACCGGATCAAACCGTTCCAGACCACCTCAAACTGGGGTTGTCCGGCTCAAACCGCACTCAAACTGGACCAGAACGGCTCAGACCGGTTTTGACTGGCTCAAATCGGACCAGAGCCGCACAAACTGTATTTGACCAGCTCAAACCAGACTCAAACAGCACCACACTGACTCAAACCGGTTTTGACCGGCTCAAACCCGACCAGACTGGCTGAACCTGGACGAGACCACCTCAAACCGGTTATGACCGACTCAAACCCGTCCAGACCGGATAAAACCGGACCAGACAGGCTCAAACCAGTTTCAAACGGCTCAAAGAGGACTAGACCGGCTCTATCCGGTTATGACCAGCTCAAACCGCACTCAAACCGGACCAGACCGTCTCAAACTGGTGTTGTCCAGCTCAAACTGGACTCAAACCGGACCAGACCGGCTCAAACCGGTTTTGACCATCTCATACCAGACTCAAACCGGACGAGACCGTCTCAAACCCGTTTTGACCGGCTCAAACCCGACCAGACCGGCTGAAACCGGATGAGACCGAATCGAACCGGTTTGGACCGGCTCAAACCAGACCAGATTGGCTCAACCAGATCAAAGCGGACCAGACAGGCTCAAACCAGATCCAACAGGACCAGAACCACTCAAACCAGATCAAACCGGACCAGACCGGCTCAAACCGGTTTTGACTGGCTCAAACTGGACTCAATCCGGACCCGACCCGCTCAAACCGGTTTTAACCGGCTCAAACCAAACCATACCTGATCAACTGGATCAAACTGGACCAGACCGGCTCAAACTGGACCAGACCAGCTCAAACTAGTCGCAAACCACTTTTGACCAGCTGCAACCGGTCCAGACAGCCTCAAACCGGTTTTGACTGGCTCAAAACGGACTCAAACAAGACCAGACCGGGTCAAACCAGTTTTCACTGGCACAAAACGGACTATACCGGGTCTAACCGGTTATGACCGGCTCAAATCGCACTCAAACCGGACCAGACCGTCTCAGACTGGTGTTGTCCAGCTCAAACCGGACTCAAACTGGACCAGACTGTCTCAAACCCGTTTTGACCGGCTCAAACCCGAACAGACAGGCTGAAACTGGACGAGAGCGGCTCAAACCGGTTTGGACCGGCTCAAACCAGACCAGACTGGCTCAACCAGATCAAAGTGTACCAGACCGGTTCAAACCGGATCAAACCGCACCAGACCGGCTCAAACCGGTTTTGACTGCCTCAAACCGGACTCAAACCGGACCCGACCGGCTCCAACCGGTTTTAACCAGATCAAACCCGACCATACCGGCTCAACTGGATGAAACCGGACCAGTCCGGCTCAAACCGGAACAGACCGGCTCAAACCAGTTGCAAACCGCTTTTGACCAGCTCAAACCAGTTCAGACAGCCTCAAACCGGTTTTGACTGGCTCAAACCGGACTCAAACAGGACCAGACCGGGTCAAACTGGTTTTAAACGGCTCAAATCAGATTCAAACAGGACACACCGGCTCAATCCGGTTTTGACCGACTCAAACCTGACCAGACCAGCTAAAACTGTACGAGACCGCCTCAAACCAGTTTTGACCGACTCAAATCCGTCCAGACCAGCTAAAACCAGACCAGACCGGCTCAAACCGGTTTTGACTGGCTCAAACCAGACTAGACCGGCTCTAAAACGGTTTTGACCGGCTCAAACCACACTCAAACCAGACCAGAACGTCTCAAACTGGTGTTGTCCGGCTCAAACCGGACTCAAACCGTACCAGACCGGCTCAAACCGGTTTTGACCGGCTCAAACCGGACTCAAACCCGACCAGACCGTCTTAAACCCATTTTGACTGGCTCAAACCCGACCAGACTGGCTGAAACTGGACGAGACTGTCTCAAACCAGTTTGGACTGGCTCAAACCAGACCAGACTGGCTTAACCAGATCAAAACGAACCAGACCAGCTCAAACCGGACTCAAACCTGACCAGACCGGCTGAAAACGGTTTTGACCAGCTCAAATCGGACCAGACCACATCAAACCAGATCAAACCATCCAGAACGGCTCAAACCGGTTTTGACCAGCTCACAAAAGCCCAGACCGGCTCTACCGGATCAAACCGGACCAGAACGGCTCAAACCGGCTCAAACCGCACCAGACTGGCTCAAACAGGATTTGACCTGCTCATACCGGACCAGACCGGATCAAACCGGATTTGACCCGTTCAAATTGGACTCAAACCGGAACAGACCAGCTCAAACAAGTTTTGACCAGCTCAAACCGTACCAGAGAGACTTAAACTGGATCAAACCGGACCAGACTGGCCCTAACAAACCGGACCAGACTGGCCCTTAGACAGTCTCAAGCCGGTTTTGATCAGCTCAATACGGACCAGAATGGCTCAAACCGGTTTTGACCGGCTCAAACCAGACCAGACCATCTCAAACCGGACTCAAACCACACCAGACGAGCTCACACCGGTTTTGACCGGGTCTAACCAGAACAGACCAGCTCAACCGGATCAAACTGGACCAGACCGACTTTAACCGGAACAAACTGGACTACACCGGTTTGAACCGGATCAAACCGGACCAGACCGGCTCAAACCAGGTTTGACCGGATCAAACCCGACCAGACTGGCTTAAACTGAACCAGACTGGCACAATCGGGGTTTGACCGGCTCAAACCGGACTCAAACAGCACCAGACCGGCTTTAACCGGATCAAACCGCACCAGACCAGCTCAAACTGATTTTGACCGGCTCAAATCAGACGAGAGCAGCACAAACAGAATTTGACCAGCTCAAAATAGACTCAAACAGTACCACACCGGCTCAAACCGGTTTTGACCGGCTCAAACCCGACCAGACCGGCTGAAACGGGACGAGACCACCTCAAACCGGTTTTGACTGAATCAAACCTGTCCAGACCAGCTCAAACCAGACCAAACCGGCTCAAATCGGATCACACCGGACCAGAACCGCTCAAACCGGATCAAACCGGACCAGACCGGCTCAAACCGGTTTTAACCGGCTGAAACCCGACCAGAGCGGCTGAAACGGGACGAGACCGCCTCACACCGGTTTTGACCAGCTCAAATCGGACCAGACCGGCACAAACCGGTTGTGACCGGCTCAAACCCAACCAGACTGTCTGAATCCAGACCTGACGCGTTCAAACAGGACTCAATCAGGAATAGACCGGCTCAAACCGATTTTGACCGGCTCAAATCGGACCAGAGCAGCACAAAAAGGTTTTGAACGGCTCTAACCAGACTCAAACAAGACCAGACCGGCTCAAACCGGTTTTCACGGGCTCAAACCCGACCAGACTGGCTGAAACCGGACGAGACCTGCTGAAACCGGTTTTGACCGGATCAAACCCGACGAGACCGGCTGAAAACGGACCAGACTGGCTCAGACCAGTTTTGACCGGCTCAAATAGAACCAGACCGCCTCCACCGGATCAAACCAGATCAGACCGGCTTAAACCGGATCAAACCAGACCAGACTGGCTCTTAGACCATCTCCAATCGGTTTTGATCGGCTCAATACGGACCAGAACGGCTCAAACCGGATTTGACTGGCTCAAACCGGACCAGACCGTCTCAAACCGGACACAAACCAGACCAGAACGGATCAAACCGGTGTTGACCGGCTCAAACCTAACTCAAACTGTACAAGACCGGCTCAAACCGGTGTTGACCAGCTCAAACGGGACTCAAACCGGACCAGACCGGCTCACATCACTGTTGACCGGCTCGAACCAGACTCAAACCGGACCAGAACGGCTCAAACCGGACCAAACAGGCTCAAACCGGATCAAAACGGACCAGACCGGCTCAAACCGGTTTTGACCAGCTGAAACCGGACCAGACCAGCTCAAACTGGACTCAAACCGGACCAGACCGGCTGAAAACGGTTTTGACCGGCCAAGTCGGACCACACCGCATCAAACCGGATCAAACCGGAACACACCGGCTCAAACCGGTTTTGATCAGCTCACAAAAGCCCAGACCGGCTCTATCGGATCAAACCGGACCACACCGTCTCAAACCGGCTCAAAGCACACTAGATCGGCTCAAACAGGATTTGACCAGCTCACACCGGACCAGACCGGTTCAAACCGGTTTTGACCGGCTCAAATTGGACTCAAACCGGAACAGACAGGCTCAAACCGGTTTTGACCAGCTCAACCCGGACCAGACAGACTCAAACCGGATAAAACCGGACCAGACTGGGTCTTAGACAGTGTCAAACCGGTTTTGAACAGCTCAACACGGACCAGAACGGCTTAAACCGGTTTTGACCGGCTCAAACCTGACCAGACCATCTCAAACCTGACTCAAACCGGACCAGACCAGCTCAAACCGGCTTTGACCGGGTCAAACCTGAACAGACCGGCTCAACCGGATCAAAACGGAACAGACCGGCTTTAACCGGATCAAACCAGACCAGACCGGCGTAAACCAGGGTTGACCAGACTGACGTAAACCGAACCAGACTGGCTCAAACAGGGTTTGACCGGCTCAAACCGGACTCAAACCAGACCAGAACGGCTCAAACCGTGTTAGACTGGCTGAAACTGGACCAGAACGGCTCAATCCGAATCAAACCGGACCAGACCGGCTCTTAGACCGTCTAAAACCGGACCAGACCGCCTCGAACCGGTGTTGACCAGGTCAAACCGGACTCAAACCGCATCAGAATGGCTCAAACCGGTTTTGAATGGCTCAAACCAGACCATACCAGCTCAAACGAATCAAACCCGACCAGACTGGCTTACACCGGATCAAATCGGAGCAGACCGGCTCAAACCGGTCGCAAACTGCTTTTGACCAGCTCATACCGGTCCAGACAGCCTCAAACCGGTATTGACTGGCTCAAACCAGACTCAAAGAGGACCAGACCGGGTCAAACCGGTTTTAAACGGCTCAAATCGAATGCAAACAGGAACAGACCAGCTCAAACCGGTTTTGAATGGCTCAAACCAGACGATACCGGCTCAACCGGATCAATCCGGACCAGACCGGCTCAAACCGGACCAGAACAGCTCAAACCGCTCGCAAACCGCTTTTGACCAGCTCAAACTGCTCCAGACAGCCTCAAACCCGTTTTGACTGGCTCAAACCAGACTCAAACAGGACCAGACCGGGTCAAACTGGTTTTAAATGGCTGAAATCGGATTCAAACAGGACCACACCGGCTCAAACCGGTTTTGACCGACTCAAACACGACCAGACCGGCTCAAATTGGACGAAACCGCCTCAAACCGGTTTTGAGCGACTCAAACCCATCCAGAACGGCTAAGACCGGACCAGACCGGCTCAAACCGCTTTTGACCGGCTCAAAGCAGACTAGACCGGAACTCACCAGTTATGACCGGCTCAAACCGCACTCAAACCGGACCAGACCGTCTCAAACTGGTGTTGTCCGGCTCAAGCCGCACTCAAACTGGACCAGACCGGCTCAGACCGGTTCTTACCGGCTCAAACCGGACCAGAGCAGCACAAATCGAATTTGACCAGCTCAAATCAGACTCAAACAGGACCACACCGGCTCAAACCGGTTTTGACTGCCTCAAACCCGACCAGATGGGCTGAAACTGGACGAGACCGCCTCAAACCGGTTTTGACCGACTCAAACCCGTCCAGACCGGCTAAAACTGGACCAGACCGGCTCAAACTGTTATTGACCGGCTCAAAGTGGACTAGACCTGCTCAAACCAGTTTAGACTGGCTCATACCGGACTCAAAACGGAACATACCGTCTCAAACGCGTTTTCACCGGCTCAAACCCGACCAAACCGGCTGAAACTGGATGACACTGCCTCAAACCGGTTGTGTCCGACTCAAACCGTCCAGACTGGCTTAAACCTGACCAGACCGGCTCGAACCGGTTTTGACCAGCTCAAATCGCACTCAAACCAGACCAGACAGGCTCAAACAGGATTAGAACGGCTGAAACCAGACCATACCAGCTCAAACGAATCAAACCGGTCCTAACTGGCTTAAACTGGATCAAACCGGACCAGACCAGCTCAAACCGGAACAGACCAGCTCAAACCGGTCGCAAACCGCTTTTGACCAGCTCATACCGATCCAGACAGCCTCAAACCGGTTTTGACTGGCTCAAACCGGACTCAAACAGGACCAGACCGGTTCAAACCGTTTTTAAACGGCTCAAATCGGACTCAAACAGGAACAGACAGGCTCAAACATGGTTTGACCGTCTCAAACCAGACCACACTGGCACAACGGGATCAATCCGGACGAGACCGGCTTAAACTGGAATAATCCGTACCAGACCGGCTCAAACCGGTTTTGACCACCTCAAATCGGACCAGACAGGCACTAACCGGTTTTGATTGGTTCAAACCGCACTCAAACCGGACCAGACATGTTCAAACCGGTTTTGAACAGCCAAAACCCGACCAGACCACCTGAAACCGGACCAGACTGACTCAAACTGGTTTTTAACCATCTCAAAGCGGACTAGACCGGCTCTAACCAGTTATGACCGGCTCAAACCACACTCAAACCGGACCAGACCGTCTCAAAATGGTGTTGTCTGGCTCAAACTGTACTCAAACCGGACCAGACCGGCTCAAACCGGTTTTGACCGGCTCAAACTGGACTCAAACCGGACCAGACCGTCTCAAACCCGTTTTGACCGGCTCAAACCCGACCAGACCGGCTGAACCCGGACGAGACTGGCTCAAACCGGTTTGGACCGGCTCAAACCAGACCAGACTGACTCAAACAGATCAAAGCGGACCAGACCAGCTCAAACCGGATCAAACCGGACCAGAACCGCTGAAACTGGATCAAACCGGACCAGACCGGCTCAAACCAGTTTTAAACGGCTCTAGCATGACCAGACCGGCTGAATTGGGACGAGACCGCCTCAAACCGGTTTTGACCGGGTCAAATCAGACCAGACCAGCACAAACCGGTTTTGTCCGGCTCAAACCCGATCAGACCATCTTAAACCGGACCAGACCGTCTCAAACCCGTTTTGACCGGTTCAAACCCTAAGAGACCGGCTAAAACCAGACCAGACCCGTTCAAAGCGGACTCAAACAGGAATAGAACAGCTCAAACCGGTTTTGACTGGCTCAAATCGGACCAGAGCAGCACAAACTGATTTTGACCGGCTCAAATCACACTCAAACAGGACCAGACCGGCTCAAATCGGTTTTCACCGGCTCAAACCCGAGCAGACCGGCTGAAACGGGACGAGAACGGCTGAAACCGGTTTTGAACGGGTCAACCCCGACCAGACCAACTAAAACCGGACCAGACTGGCTCAGACCACTTTTGATCGGCTCAAACCGAACCAGACCAGCTCATCCGGATCAAACCGGTCCAGACTGGCTAATACCGGATCAAAGCGGGCCAGACCAGCTCTTAGAGCGTCTCAGACAGGTTTTGATAAGCTCAAAACGGACCATAATGGCTTAAACCGGTTTTGACCGGCTCAAACTGGACCAGACCCGCTTAAACTGGGTCAAACCAGACCAGACTGCCTCAAACCGGTTTTGACCGGCTCAAATAGGACGAGAGCAGCACAAACCGAATTTCACTAGCTGAAACCAGACTCAAACAGGAATACACCGGCTCAAACCGGTTTTGACCAGCTCAATCCCGACCAGACCAGGTGAAACTGGACGAGACCACCTCAAACCGGTTTTCACCGACTCAAACCCGTCCAGACCGGCTAAAACCGGACCAGATCGGCTCAAACTGGTTTTCAGAAGCTCAAAGCGGACTAGACCGGCTCTAACCGGTTATGACCGGCTCAAACCGCACTCAAACCGGACCAGACCGTCTCAAACTGGTGTTGTCCAGCTCCAACCGGACTCAAACTGGACCAGACCGGCTCAAACCGGGTTTGACCGGCTCAATCCGGACTCAAACAGGACCAGACCGTCTCAAACCCGTTTTGACTGGCTCAAACCCGAACAGACTGGCCAAAACCGGACGAGACCGGCTCAAACCGGTTTGGACCGGCTCAAACCAGACCAGACTGGCTCAACCAGATCAAAGCGGACCAGACCGGCTCATACCAGATCAAACCAGACCAGAACCGCTGAAACCAGATAAAACTGGACCAGACTGGTTCCAACCGGTTTTAACTGGCTCAAACCCAACCAGACCAGCTGAAACGGGACGAGACTGCATCAAACCGGTTTTTACCGAATCAAACCCGTCCAGACCGGCTAAAACCGGACCAGACCGGCTTGAACCAGTGTTGAACAGCTCAAACCGGACTCAAACCGGACCATAACGGCTCAAATCGGTTTTGAATGGCTCAAACCAGACCATACAGGCTGAAGCGAATCAAACCAGACCAGCCCGGCTTACACCGGATCAAACCGGACCAGACCGGCTCAAACCAGTCGCAAACCGCTTTTGACCAGCTCATACCGGTCCAGACAGCCTCAAACCGGTTTTGACTGGCTCAAACCGGACTCAAACAGGACCAGACCGGTTCAAACCGGTTTTAAACGGCTCAAATTGGACTTCAACAGGAGCAGACCGGCTCAAACAGGGTTTGACCATCTCAAACCAGACCAGACCGGCTCAACGGGATCAAACCTGTCCAGACCGGCTTAAACCGGATCAAACCAGTTTTGACCATCACAAACCAGACCAGACCGGTTCAAACCCGATCAAACTGGACCAGACTGGCTCAAACCTGTTTTGACCATACTAGACTGGCTCAAACCGGTTTTTAGCGGATCAGATAGCACCACACCGGCTCAAACCGGTTTAGACCGTCTCCAAACGGACTCAAACCGCTTTTTGACCGGCACAAACCGGACCAGACCGACTCAAACCTGTTTTGACCGGCTCAAACCGGACGCAAAACGTACCAGAATGGCTCAAACGGGACTCAAACCGGACTAGACCGGCTCAAATTGGTTTTGATCGGCTGAAACCGGACAAGGACCAACCGGCTCAAACCAGACTCAAACCGGACCAGACCGGCTTAAACCGGATCAAACCGGCCAGTCCGGCTAAAACTGGTTTTGACCGGCTCAAATCGGACGAGAGCAGCACAACCCTAATTTAACCAGCTCAAACCAGAATCAAACAGGACCACAAAGGCTAAAACCGGTTCTGACCGACTCAAACCCGACCAGACAGGTTAAAACCGTACGAGACTGCCTCAAACCGGTTTTCACCGACTTAAACCCGTCCAGACCGGCTAAAATCGGACCAGACCGGCTCAAAACTGTTTTGACCGGCTCAAAGCGGACTAGACCGGCTCAAACCGCACTCAAACCGGACCAGACCGTCTCAAACTGGTGTTGTCCAGCTCAAACCGCACTCAAACCGGACCAGAACGGCTCAGACCGGTTTTGACCATCTCAAAACCGACCAGACCGAATGAAACCAGACCAGAACGGCTGAAACCGGTTTTGACCGGGTCAACCCCGACCAGACCAACTAAAACCGGACCAGACTGGCTCAGAACACTTTTGACCGGGTGAAAACCGAACAAGACCGGCTGAACCGGATCAAACCGGAACAGACCGGCTTATACCGGTTTAAACCAGACCAGACCGGCTCTTAGACCGTCTCAAACCGATTTTGATCTGCTCAAAACGGACCAGAACGGCTCAAACCGGTTTTGACCTGCTCATACCGGACCAGACCAGCTCAAACCGGACTCATACCAGACCAGAATGGATCAAACCGGTGTTGACCGGCTCAAACCTGACTCAAAGAGTACCAGACGGGCTCAAACTGGTGTTGACCAGCTCAAACCAGACTCAAACCAGACCAGACCGGCTCAAACACGTTTTGAATGGCTCAAACCAGACCATACCGGCACAAATGAATCAAATTGGACCAGAGCGACTTAAACCGGATCAAACCGTTCCAGACTATCTCAAACTGGTGTTGTACGGCTCAAATCGCACTCAAACCGGACCAGAACGGCTCAGAACGGTTTTGACTGGCTCAAATCGGACCAGAGCCACACAAACCGAATTTGACCAGCTCAAACCAGACTCAAACAGGACCACACTGGCTCAAACCGGTTTTGACTGGCTCAAACCCGACCAGACCATCTGAAACTGGACGAGACCAGCTCAAACCGGTTTTGACCGACTCAAACCCGTCCAGACTGGCTAAAACCGGACCAGACTGGCTCAAACCGGATTTGACCAGCTCAAAGAGGACTAGACCGGCTCTAACCGGTTATGACCAGCTCAAACCGCACTGAAACTGGACCAGACCGTCTCAAACTGGTGTTGTCTGGCTCAAAACGGTCTCAAACCAGACCAGACCGGCTCAAACCGGTTTTGACCGGCTCATACAGCACTCAAACCGGACCAGACCGTCTCAAACCCGTTTTGACCGGCTCAAACCCGACCAGACTGGCTGAAACCGGACGAGACCGGCTGAAACCGCTTTGGTCTGGCTCAAACCAGACCAGACTGGCTCAACCAGATCAAAGCGGACCAGACAGGCTCAAACCGGATCCAACAGGACCAGAACGGCTCAAACCGGATCAAACCGGACCAAACCGGCTCCAACCAGTTTTGACTGGCTCAAACTAGACTCAATCCAGACCCGTCCTGCTCAAACTGGTTTTAACCAGCTCAAACAAAACCATACCTGCTCAACCGGATCAAACCGGAGCAGACCGGCTCAAACCAGACAGACCAGCTCAAACTGGTCGCAAACCACTTTTGACCAGCTGCAACCGGTCCAGAAAGCCTCAAACCGGTTTTGACTGGCTCAAAACGGACTCAAAAAGGACCAGACCGGGTCAAACCCGTTTTAAACGGCTCAAATCGGACTCAAACAGGAACAGACCGGCTCAAACAGGGTTTGACCGTCTCAAACCACACCAGAACGGCTCAACAGGATCAAACCGGACCAGACCAGCTTAAACCGGATCAAACCGGTTTTGACTGTCACAAAACGGACCAGACCGGTTCAAACCCGATCAAACCGGACCAGACTGGCTCAAACCTGTTTTGACCGTATTAGACTGGCTCAAACCGGTTTTTTAGCGGCTCAAATTGAACCAGACCGGCTCAAACTGGTTTTGACCGGCTCCAAACACACTCAAACCGGTTTTGACTGGCACAAACCGGACCAGACCGCCTCAAACCTGTTTTGAACTGCTCAAACCGGACGAAAAACGTACCAGACCAGCTCAAACCGGACTCAAATCGGACTAGACCAGCTCAAATCGGTTTTGATCGTCTCAAACCGGACAAGGACCAAACCGGCTCAAACCGGACTCAAACCGCACCAGAGCGGCTCAAAAACGGTTTTGAACGGCAGAAACCAGACCAAAACGGCTGAAACAGATCAAACCGGACTAGACTGGCTCAACCCAGAATAAACCGGACCAGACCGGCTCAAACAGGATTTGACCAGCTCAAACTGGACCAGACCGGTTCTTAGACCATCTCAAACCGGTTTTGAACAGCTCAAATCGGACCAGACCGGCACAAACAAGTTTTGACGGGCTCAAACTGGACTCAAATCAGAGCAGACCAGCTCAAACCACTGTTAACCGGCTCAAACCGGAATCAAACCGGGCCTGACCAGCTCAAAGTGGTGCACACTCAGGGGAGCGCTCACTCAGGTGAGTGCACACTCAGGTTAGAGCACACTCAGTGGAGTCCTCACTCAGGCGAGTGCACACTCAGGGGAGTTCACACACTGGGGAGCGCTCACTCAGTGAAGCACACACTCAGGGGTGGACACACTCAGGAGAGTGCACACTCAGTGGAGGGCACACTCAGGGGATCCTCTCTCAGGCGAGTTCACACTCAGGGGAGTGCACACTCAGGGGTGTCTTCACCCAGGCGAATTCACACTCAGGGGAGCGC
The DNA here is from genome assembly GCF_047675955.1 of Chlorocebus sabaeus. Lineage (NCBI taxonomy): Eukaryota > Metazoa > Chordata > Mammalia > Primates > Cercopithecidae > Chlorocebus > Chlorocebus sabaeus. The sequence goes on from NW_027328021.1 coordinate 63,883, forward strand.
GCACTCAGGGGAGCACTCACTCGGGGAGTGCACACTCAGGGGAGAGCACAATCAGGGTTGTGTACACTCAGGGAAGTGCTCATTCAGTGGCGTGCACACTCAGGGGAGTCCTCAATAAGGCGAGTTCACACTCAGGGGAGTGCACACTCAGGGGTGTCCTCTCACAGGGGAGGGCACACTCAGGGGAGTTCGCACTCAGGGAAGTGCTCACTCAGGGGAGCGCAATCTCAGGGGAGCGCACACTCAGGACAGCGCATATTCAGGGGAGCGCTCACTCAGGAGAGTGCGAACTCAGAGAATTGCACACACAGGGTAGTCCTCACTCAGGAGAGTGCGAACTCAGGGGAGTGCACACTCAGGGGAGTGCTCACTCAGGGGGATGAACACTCAGGAGTACTCACTCAGGCGAGTGCACATTCAGGATAGTCCTCACTCAGGGGAGCGCTCACTCAGGGTAGCGCTCACTCAGGGGAGTGCACACTCAGGGGAGCACACACTCAGGGGAGTGCACACTCAGGGAAGTCCTCACCCAGGAGAGTGCAAACTCAGAGGAGTGCACACTCAGCGGAGTGCTCATTCTGGGGACTGCACACTAAGGGGAGTGTTCATTCAGGCGAGTGCAAATTCAGGGGAGTGCATACTCAGGGGAGCGCTCACACAGAGAAGTTTCCACTAAAGTGAGCGCACACTCAGGCGGGTGCACACTCAGAGGCATCCTCACACAGGTGAGTGCGCTCTCAGGAGAGCGCTCACTCATGGGATGCACACTCAGGATAGTGCGCACTCAGTGGAGTCCTCACTCAGGGGAGTACACACTCAGGGGAGTGCACACTCAGGGGAGCGCACACTCAGGGGAGGGCACACTCAGGGGAGTCCTCATTCAGGAGAGTGCAAACTCAGAGGAGTGCACACTCAGGGGAGTGCACACCCTGGAGAGCGAACACTCAGGGGAGTGCACACTCAGGGGAGTGCACACTCAGGAGTCTCTTCACACAGGTGAGTCCGCATTCAGGGGAGTGCACACTCAGGGAAGTGCACACTCAGGGGAGTGCACACCCTGGGGAGGGAACACTCAGGGGAGTGCACACTCAGGGGAGTGCACACTAAGGGGTGTCTTCACCCAGGTGAGTGCACACTCAGGGGAGTGCACACACAGGGGAGCACTCACTCAGGGGAGTGCACACTCAGGGGAGTGCACACCCTGGGGAGTGAAAATTCAGGGGAGTGCACACTCAGGGGAGTGCACACTCAGGGGTGTCTTAACCCAGGCGAGCGCACAGTTAGGGGAGTGCGCACTCAAGGGTGTGCTCACTCAGGGGAGTGCACACTCAGGGGAGTCCACACTCAGGGAAGTCCTCACTCGTTAGAGTGCGAACTCAGAAGAGTGCACACTCAGAGGAGGGCTCACTCAAATGAGTCATCACTCAAGCGAGTGCCCCCTCAGAAGACGGCTCACTCAGGGGAGTGAACACTTAGGGGAGCCTCACTCAGGCGAGTTCACACTCTGGGGAGTGCACACTCAGGGGTGTCTTCACCCAGGCGAGTTCACACTCAAGGGAGCGCAAACTCAGGGGAGTGCACACTCAGGGGAGTCCTCACTCAGGAGAGTGTGAACTCAGAGGAGTGCACTCAGCGGAGTGCTCATTCAGGGGACTGCACACTAAGGGGAGTCTTCACTCAGACGAGTGCACATTCAGGGGAGTGCACACTCAGGGGAGCGCTCACTCAGGGGAGATTCCAGTAAAGTGAGCGCACACTCAGCGGAGTGCACACTCGGGAGTCCACACACAGGCGAGTGCACACTCAGGAGAGCACTCACTCAGGGGAGTGCACACTCAGGATAGTGTGCGCTCAGTGGAGTCCTCACTCAGTGGAGTGCACACTCAGGGGAGCACACACTCAGGGGAGTGCATACTCAGGGGAGGGCACACCAGGAGAATCCTCACTCAGGAGAGTGCGAACTCAGAGGAGTGCACATTCAGCAGAGTGATAACTCAGGGGAGTGCACACTCTGGGGTGTCCTCACTCAGGCGAGTGCACACTCAGGGGAGTGCGCACTCAGGGGCGTGCAAACTCAAGTGAGCATACACTCAGGGGAGTGGACACTCAAGGGAGTCCTCACTCAGGCGAGTTCATACTCATGGGTGTGCACACTCAGTAGTCCTCACTCAGGCAGGTGCACACTCAGGGGAGTGCCCACTCAGGGGAAGGCTCACTCAAGGCAGTGCACACTTAGGGGAGCGCACAATCTGGGGAGCACACACTCAGGGGAGTTCACACTCAGCTGGGTCCTCACTTTTGAGAGTGCGAACTCAGAGGAGTGCACACTCAGGTGAGTGCTCATTCAGGGGAGTACACACTCAGGGGAGTCCTCAGTCAGACGACGGCACACTCAGCGGAGTGCACACTCAGGGAGGCGCTCACGAAGCGGAGTGCCCCTCAGGTGAGCGCTTACTCAGGGGAGTGCACACTCAGGGGATCAAATCAGACCAGACTGGCTCAAACATGATTTGACCAGCTCAATCCGGATGAGACCAGCTCAACCGGTTTTGACCGGCTCAAACTGGAGCAGACCGGCTGAAACTGGTTAAGATCGGCTCAAACCAGACCAGACCAGCTGAATCGGATCAAACAGGACCAGACCGGCTTAAACCGGTGTTGACAGGCTCAATCCGGGCCAGACCGGCTCAAACCAGTTCAGACCGGCTCAAACCGGTTCAAACAGGAACCAGACTGGCTGAAACCGGATTAATCCGTACCAGACCGGCTCAAACCGGTTTTGACCGCCTCAAATCGGACCAGACAGGCACTAACCGATTTTGACTGGCTCAAACCGCATTCAAACTGGACCAGACCGGCTCAAACCGGTTTTCACCGGATCAAACCAGACCAGACTGGGTCAAACCGGCTAAAACCGGACCAGACCGGGTCGAACCAGGTTTGTGTGGCTCAAACTGGACTCAAACCCTACCAGACCGCCTCATACCGGGTTTGGCCGGCTGAATTCGGACTCATACCAGACCAGATCGGCTCAAATCGGTTTTGACCAGCTCAAACCCGACCAGAATGGCACAAACCAGATCAAACCGGACCAGTCTGGTTCAAACCGGTTTGGACAGGCTCAAACCGGACCAGACCGGCAAAAACCGGTCCAGACCCTCTTAAACCGGATCAAACCGGACCAGACCGGCACTTAGACCATCTCAAACCGGTTTTGATCGGCTCAATACGGACCAGACCGGCTCAAACTGGACCAGACCGGCTAAAACCAGTGTTGACCGTCTGAAACCAAACCAGACTGCCTTAAACCGGACCAGATTGGCTCAAAACGGGTTTGACCTGTTCAAACCGGATTCAAACCATACCAGACCTTCTCCAACCGGGTTTGACCAGCTCAAACCAGACCAGACCCGCTCAAAATGGATCAATCTGGACCAGAACGGCTCAGACTGGTTTTGACTGGCTCAAATCGGACCAGAGCAGCACAAACCGAATTTGAGCAGCTCAAACCAGACTCAAACAGGACCACACCGGCACAAACGGTTTTGACCGGCTCATACCGGACTCAAACCGGACCAGACCGACTCAAACCCGTTTTGACCGGCTCAAACCCTACCAGACCGGCTAAAACCGGAACAGACCTGTTCAAACCGGACTCAAACAGGAATAGAACGGCTCAAAGCGGTTTTGACTGGCTCAAATCGGACCAGAGCAGCACAAACCAATTTTGACCGGCTCAAACCAGACTCAAACAGGACCAGACCAGCTCAAACCGGTGTCCTCACTCAGGTGAGTGTACACTCAGGGGAGTTCATGCTCAGGGGAGCGCTCACTCAGGGGAGTGCACACTCAGGGGAGTGCACACTCAGGGGAGCGCACACTCAGGTAGTGCACACCAGGAGAGTCCTCACTCAGGGGAGTGCAAACTCAGAGGAGTGCACATTCAGAGGAGTGCTAACTCAGGGGAGTGCACACTCAGGGGTGTCCTCACTCAGGCGAGTGCACACTCAGAGGAGTGTGCACTCAGGGGCGTGCACACTCAAGTGAGCATACACTCAGGGGAGTGCACACTCAAGGGAATTCTCACTCAGGCGAGTTCACAATCATGCGTGTGCACACTCAGTAGTCCTCACTCAGCTGAGTGCACACTCAGGGGAGTGCCCACTCAGGGGAGCGCTCACTCAGGGGAGTGCACACTCCGGGGAGCGCACACTCTGGGGAGCGCACACTCAGGGGAGTTCACACTCAGCTGGGTCCTCACTTAGGAGAGTGCGAACTCAGAGGAGTGCACACTCAGGGGAGTGCTCATTCAGATGACGGCACACTCAGGGGAGAGCACACACAGAGAGGCGCTCACAAAGCAGAGTGCCCACTCAGGTGAGCGCTCACTCAGGGAAGTGCACACTCAGGGGATCAAACCGTACCAGACCGACTCAACCGGTTTTGACCGGCTCAAATTGGAGCAGACCATCTCAAACTGGTGTTGTCCGGATCAAACCGGACTCATACCGGCCATACCGGCTCAAACCGATTTTGACTGGCTCAAACCGGACTCAATCCGGACCAGACCGTCTCAAACCGGTTTTGACAGGCTCAAACCGGACTAGACCGGCTGAAACCTGACGAGACCAGCTCAAACCGGTTTGGACCGGCTCAAACCAGACCAGACTGGCTCAACCAGATCAAAGCGGACCAGACTGGCTCAAACCGGATCAAACCGGACCAGACCGGCTCAAACCGGTTTTAACCGGATCAAACCCGACCAGACTGGCTGAATTGGGACGAGACCGCCTCAAACCGGTTCTGACTGTGTCAAGTCAGACCAGATCGGCATAAACCGGTTTTGACCGGCTCAAACCCGACCAGACGGTCTGAAACTGGACCAGACAGGCTCAAACCGGTTTTGACCAGCTAAAACCGGACCAGACCCGTTCAAAGCAGACTCAAACAGGAATAGACCGGCTCAAACCGGTTTTGACCGGCTCAAATGGGACCAGAGCAGCACAAACCGATTTTGACCGGCTCAAACCTCACTCAAACAGGACCAGACCGTTTCATACCGGTTTTCACCGGCTCAAACCCAACCAGACCGGCTGAAACCAGATGAGACCGGCTGAAACCGGTTTTGAACGGGTCAACCCCGACCCGACCAACTAAAACCGGACCAGACTGGCTCAGACCAGTTTTGACCAGCTGAAACCGAACCAGACCGGCTCATCCAGATCAAACCGGAGCAGACCGGCTTATACCGGATCAAACCGGACCAGACCAGCTCTTAGACCGTCTCAAACCGGTTTTGATCCACTCAAAACAGACCATAACGGCTCAAACCGGTTTTGACTGGCTCAAACCAGACCAGACCCGCTTAAAACGGATCAAACCGGACCAGACTGGCTCAAACCGGTTTTGACCGGCTCAAATAGGATGAGAGCAGCACAAACCGAATTTGACCAGCTGAAACCAGACTCAAACAGGACCACACCGGCTCAAACCGGTTTTGACCGGCTCAATCCCGACCAGACCGGCTGAAACTGGACGAGACCGCCTCAAACCGGATTTGACCGACTCAAACCCATCCAGACCGGCTAAAACCGGACCAGACCCGTTCAAACCGGTTTTTACCAGCTCAAAGCGGACTAGACCTGCTCTAACCGGTTATGACCGGCTCAAAACACACTCAATCCGGACCAGACCGTCTCAAACTGGTGTTGTCCGTCTCCAACCGGACTCAAACCGGACCAGACAGGCTCAAACACGTTTTGACCGGCTCAAACCGGACCAGAACCGCTGAAACCGGATCAAACCGGACCAGACCGGCTCAAACCGGTTTTAACCAGCTCGAATCTGATCAGACCTCCTGAAACGGGACAAGACCGCCTCAAATCGGTTGTCACCAGCTCAAATCGGACCAGACAGGCCCAAACCGGATTTGACCAGCTCAAACCCGACCAGACCATCCTAAACCGGACCAACAGGCTCAAACCGGTTTTGACCGGCTCAAACCCTACCAGACCGGCTAAAACCGGACCAGTTCCGTTCAAACAGGACTCAAACCGGTATAGGAATAGACCGGCTCAAACCGATTTTGACCGGCTCAAATTGGACCAGAGCAGCACAAACCGATTTTGACCGGCTCAAAGCACACTCAAACAGGACCAGACCGGCTCAAACCGGTTTTCACTGGCTCAAACCCGACCAGACTGGCTGAAACCGGACGAGACCGGCTGAAACTGGTTTTGACGGGGTAAACCCCGACCAGACCGGCTAAAACAGGACCAGATTGGCTCAGACCAGTTTTGACTGGCTAAAATCGGACCAGACCGGCTCAAACCAATTTTAACCGGCTCAAAGCAGACTAGACCGGCTCTAACCGGTTATGACCGGCTGAAACCACACTCAAACCGGACCAGACCATCTCAAACCGGTTTTGACCGGCTCAAACCGGACTCAAACCGGACCAGACCGTCTCATACCCGTTTTGACTGGCTCATACCCGACCAGACCGGCTGAAACCGGACGAGACCAGCTCAAGCCAATTTGGACCAGCTCAAACAAGACCAGACAGGCTCAACCAGATCAAAGCGGACCAGACAGGCTCAAACCGGATCAAACCGGACCAGAACCGCTGAAACCGGATCAAACCAGACCAGACCGGCTCAAACCAGTTTTAACCGGCTCAAACCCGACCAGACTGGCTGAAATAGGACGAGACCGCCTCAAACCGGTTTTGACCGGGTGAAATCAGAGGAAACCGGCACAAACCAGTTTTGACCGGCTCAAACCCGAACAAACCGTCTGAAACCGGACCAGACAGGCTCAAACCGGTTTCGACTGTCTCAAACCCTACCTGACCGGCTAAAACTTGACCAGACCCATTCAAACAGGACTCCAACCAGAATAGACCGGCTCAAACCGGTTTTGACCGGCTCAAATCGGACCAGAGCAGCAGAAACCGATTTTGACCGACTCAAACCAGACTCAAACAGGACCAGACCGGCTCAAACCGGTTTTCAGTAGCTCAAACCCGACCAGACCGTCTGAAAATGGAGGAGAACGGCTGAAACCGGTTTTAACTGGGTCAACCCCGACCAGACCGTTTAAAACAGTACCAGACTGGCTCAGACAAGTTTTGACCGGCTCAAACCAAACCAGACCGGCTCAACCAGATCAAACCGGACCACACCGGCTTAAAACAGATCAAACCGGACCAGACCGGCTCTTAGACCATCTGAAACCGGTTTTGATCCGCTTAATACGGATCACAGCGGCTCAAACCGGTTTTGACCAGCTCAAACGGGACCAGACCGGCTCAAACTGGACTCAAACCGGACCAGAACGGATCAAACTGGTGTTGACCGGCTCTAACTTGACTCAAACTGGACCAGACCGGCTCAAACCACTGTTGACCAGCTCAAACCAGACTCAAACCTGACCAGACCAGATCAAACCGGTTTTGAATGGCTCATACCTGACCATACAGTCGCAAACGAATCAAACCGGACCAGACCGGCTTAAATTGGATCAAACCAGACCAGACCGGCTCAAACCGGTTTTGACTGGCTCAAATCGGACGAGAGCAGCACAAACCGAATTTGACCAGCTCAAACCAGACTCAAACTGGACCACACCGGCTCAAACCGGTTTTGACCGGCTCAAACCCGACCAGACCAGCTGAAACTGGACGAGACCGCCTCAAACCGGTTGTGACTGACTCAAACCCATCCAGACCGGCTAAAAGCGGACCAGACCGGCTCAAACCAGTTTTGACCGGCACAAAACGGACTAGACCGGCTCTAACCAGTTATGACTGGCTCAAACCGCACTCAAACCGGACCAGATCGTCTCAGACTGGTGTTGTCTGGCTCAAACCGGACTCAAACTGGACCAGACTGTCTCAAACCCGTTTTGACCGGCTCAAAACCGAACAGACCGGCTGAAACCGGGCAAGACAGGCTCAAACCAGTTTGGACCGGCTCAAACCAGACCAGACTGGCTCAACCAGATCAAAGCGGACCAGACCGGTTCAAACCACATCAAACAGAACCAGAACCGCTCAAACTGGATCCAACTGGACCAGACCGGATCAAACCGGTTTTGACTGCCTCAAACCGGACTCAAACCGGACCCGACCGGCTCCAACCGGTTTTAACCGGATCAAACCACATCATACCGGCTCACACAGATGAAACCGGACCAATCCGCCTCAAACCGGAACAGACTGGCTCAAACCAGTTGCAAACCACTTTTGACCAGCTCAAACCAGTCCAGACAGCCTCAAACCGGTTTTGACTGGCTCAAACCGGACTCAAACAGGACCAGACCGGGTCAAAGTGGTTTTAAACGGCTCAAATCGGATTCAAACAGGAAACACCAGCTCAATCCGGTTTTGACCGACTCAAATCCGTCCAGACCGGCTAAAACCGGACCAGACAGGCTCAAACCGGTTTGGAACAGATAAAACCAGACCATACCAGCTCAACCGAATCAAACCGGACCAGACCGCCTTAAAACGGATCAAACCGGACCAGACCGGCTCAAACCGGTTTTGACCGGCTCAAATCGGAGGAGAGCAGCACAAACCGAATTTGACCAGCTGAGACCAGACTCAAACAGGACCACACCAGCTCAAACTGGTTTTGACCGACTCAAACCCCACCAGGCCAGCTAAAACTGGACGAGACCACCTCAAACTGGTTTTGACCGACTCAAACCCGTCCAGACCGGCTAAAACCGGTTTTGACCGGCTCAAAGCGGACTACACCGGCTCCAACAGGTTCTGATCAGCTCAAACCACACTGAAACCGGACCAGACTGTCTCAAACTGGTGTTGTCTGGCTCAAACCACACTCAAACCGGACCAGAACAGCTCAGACCGGTTTTGACTGGCTCAAATCGGACCAGAGCAGCACAAACCGAATTTGACCAGCTCAAACCAGACTCAAACAGGTCCACACTGGCTCAAAAGGGTTTTGACCAGCTCATACCGGACTAAAACCGGACCAGATCGTCTCAAACCCATTTTGACCGGCTCAAACCCTACCAGACCAGCTAACACCGGACCAGACCCATTCAAACCGGACTCAAACAGCAATAGAACGGCTCAAACCGGTTTTGACCAGCTCAAATCGGACCACAGCAGCACAAACCGATTTTGACCGTCTCAAACCAGACTCAAACAGGACCAGACCGGCTCAAATCGGTTTTCACCAACTCAAACCCGACCAGACCGGCTGAAACCGGACGAGACCGGCTGAAACCAGTTTTGACCGGGTCAACCCCCACCAGACCAATTAAAACAGGACCAGACTGGCTCAGACCACTTTTGACCGGCTCAAACCGAACCACACTGGCTCAACTGGATCAAACCGGACCAGACCGGATTATACCGGATCAAACTGGACCAGACCGGCACTTAGACTGTCTAAATCCGGTTTTGATAAGCTCAAAACGGACCAGAACGGCTCAAACCAGTTTTGACCGGCTCAAACCGGACCAGACCGTCGCAAACCGGACTCAAACCGGACCAGACCGGCTGAAACTGGATGAGACCGCCTCAAACCGGTTTTTACTGACTGAAACCCGTCCAGTCCGGCTGAAACCGGACCGTACCAGCTCAAACCGGTTTTGACCGGCTCAAAGCAGACTAGACAGGCTCTAACCGGTTATGACCGGCTCAAACTTCACTCAAACCGGACCAGACAGTCTCAAACTGGTTTTGTCCGGCTCAAACTGGACTCAAACCGGACCAGACCATCTCAAACCGGTTTTGACCGGCTCAAACCGGACTCAAACCAGACCAGACCGTCTCAAACCCGTTTTGACCAGCTCAAACCCGACCAGACCGGCTGAAACCGGACGAGACCGGCTCAAACCTGTTTGGACTGGCTCAAACCAGACCAGACTGGTGCAACCAGATCAAAGCGGACCAGACAGGCTCAAACCGGATCCAACAGGACCAGAACCGCTCAAACCGGATCAACCCGGAGCAGACCGGCTCAAACCGGTTTTGACTGGCTCAAACTGGATTCAATCCAGACCCGACCTGCTCAAACCAGTTTTAACCGGCTCAAACCAAACCATACAGGCTCAACTGGATCAAACTGGACCAGACCAGCTCAAACCAGACCAGACCGGCTCAAATCGGTCGCAAACCGCTTTTGACCAGCTGAAACCGGTCCAGACAGCCTCAAACTGGTTTTGACTGGCTCAAAACGGACTCAAACAAGACCAGACCGTGTCAAACCGGTTTTAAACGGCTGAAATCGGACTCAAACAGGAACAGACCGGCTCAAAGAGGGTTTGACCGTCTCAAACCAGACCAGACCGGCTCAACCGGTACAAACCAGGCCAGACCGGCTTGAACCGGATCAAACCGGTTTTGACTGTCACAAACCGGACCAGACTGGTTCAAACCCGATCAAACTGGACCAGACCGGCTCAAACCTGTTTTGACCGTATTAGACTGGCTCAAACCGGTTTTTAGCGGCTCAAATCGCACCAGACTGGCTGAAACCGATTTTGACCGGCTCCAAACAGAGTCAAACCGGTTTTGACCGGCACAAACCGGACCAGACCGCCTCAAACCTGTTTTGAAAGGCTCAAACCGGATGAAAAACGTACTAGACCGGCTCAAACCGGACTCAAACAGGACTAGACCGGCTCAAATCGGTTTCAATTGGCTCAAACCGGACAAGGACGAAACCGGCTCAAACCAGACTCAAACTGGACCAGACAGGCTCAAACTGGTTTTGAGCGGCTCAAACCAGACCATAGAAGCTCAACCGAATCAAACCGGACCAGACCGCCTTAAACTGGATCAAACCGGACCAGACCGGCTCAAACCGGTTTTGACCGGCTCAAATCGGAGGAGAGCAGCACAAACCGAATTTGACCAGCTCAGACCAGACTCAAACAGGACCACACCGGCTCAAAACGGTTTTGACCGACTCAAACCTGACCAGACCAGCTAAAACTGGACGAGACCACCTCAAACCGGTTTTGACCGACTCAAACCCGTCCAGACTGGCTAAAACCGGACCAGACCGGATCAAACCAGTTTTGACCGGCTCAAAGCAGACTACACAGGCTCCAACAGGTTATGACCAGCTCAAACCGCACTGAAACCGGACCAGACCGTCTCAAACTGTTGTTGTCCGGCTCAAACCACACTCAAACTGGACCAGAAGGGCTCAGACCGGTTTTGATTGGCTCAAATCGGACCAGAGCAGCACAAACCGATTTTGACCAGCTCAAACCAGACTCAAACAGGACCAGACCGGCTCAAACTGGTTTTCACCAGCTCAAATCCGACCAGACCGGCTGAAACCGGACGAGACAGGCTGAAACCGGTTTTGACCGGGTCAACCCCCACCAGACCAACTAAAACAGGACCAGACTGGCTCAGACCACTTTTGACCAGCTCAAACCGAACCAGACTGGCTCAACCGGATCAAAACGGACCAGACCAGCTTATACCAGATCAAACCGGAACAGACCGGCTCTTAGACCGTCTCAAACCGGTTTTGATAAGCTCAAAACGGACCAGAACGGCTCAAACCGGTTTTGAACAGCTCAAACTGGGCCAGACCATCTCAAACCGGACTCAAACCGGACCAGACCGTCTCAAACCCGTTTTGACTGGCTCAAACCCGACCAGACCGGATGAATCCGGACGAGACCGGCACAAACCGGTTTGGACCGACTTAAATGAGATGAGACAGGCTCAACTAGATCAAAGCGGACCAGACCAGCTCAAACCAGATCAAACTGGACCAGAACCGCTGAAACCGGATCAAACCGGACCACACCGGCTCAAACCTGTTTTAACCAGCTCAAACCAGACCTGACCGGCTGAAATGGGACGAGACCGCCTCAAACCGGTTTTAACCGGGTCAAATCGGACCAGACTGGAACAAACCGGCTTTGACCGGCTCAAACCCGACCAGACCGTCTGAAACCGGACCAGACAGTCTCAAATCAGTTTTGACTGGCTCTAACCCTACCAGACCAGCTAAAACCGGACCAGACCCGTTCATACAGGACTCAAACCAGAAGAGACCGGCTCAAACCGGTTTTGACAGGCTCAAATCGGACCAGAGCAGCACACACCGATTTTGGCCGGCTCAAACCTGACTCAAACTGGACCAGACCAGCTCAAACCGGTGTTCACCAGCTCAAATCGGCTCAAACCGGACCAGACAGGCTCAAACCGGTTTTGAACGGCTCAAACAAGACCATACCAGCTGAAACGACTGAAACCGGACCAGACCGGCTTAAACCGGATCAAACCGGGCCAGACAGGCTCAAACCGGTTTTGACCGGCTCAAATTGGATGAGAGCTGCACAAACCAAATTTGACGAGCTGAAACCAGACTCAAACAGGACCACACCGGCTCAGACGGGTTTTGACCGGCTTATACCGGACTCAAACCGGACCAGACCGTCTCAAACCCGTTTTGACTGGCTCATACCCTACCAGACCAGCTAAAACTGGACCAGACCCGTTCAAACCGGACTCAAACAGGAATAGAACGGCTCAAACCGGTTTTGACTGGCTCAAATCGGACCAGAGCAGCACAAACCGATTTTGACCGGCTCAAACCAGACTCAAACAGGACCAGACCATCTCGAACCGCTTTTGACCGACTGAAACCATACCAGACCGGCTGAAACTGGACGAGACCACCTTAAACCTGTTTTGACTGACTCAAAGCAGACTACACCGGCTCTATCCAGTTATGACCGGCTCAAACCGCACTGAAACCGGACCAGACCCTCTCAAACTGGTGTTGTCCGGCTCAAACCGGACTCAAACCGGACCAGACCGGATCAAACTGGTTTTCACCGGATCGAACCGGATTCAAACTGGAGCAGACCGTCTCAAACTCGTTTTGACGGGCTCAAACCTGACCAGACCGGCTGAAACCGCACGAGACCGGCTAAAACCGGTTTGGACCGGCTCAAACCAGACTAGACTGGCTCAACCAGATCAAAGCGTACCAGACCGGCTCAAACCGGATCAAACCGGACCAGACCGGCTCAAACTGGTTTGGTCCGGTTCAAACCAGACCAGACTGGCTCAACCAGATCAAAGCGGACCAGACAGAATCAAACCGGATCAAACCGGACCATATCAGCCCTTAGACAGCCTCAAACCGGTTTTGATCGGCTCAATACGGACCAGAACGGCTCAAACCACTTTTGACCGGCTCAAACCGGACCAGACCATCTCAAACCCGTTTTGACTGGGTCAAACCACAACAGACCGGCTCAACCGCATCAAAACGGACCAGACCGGCTTTAACCGGATCAAACCGGACCAGACCGGCTCAAACCAGGGTTGACCGGCTCAAACCCGACCAGACTGGCTTAAACCAAACCAGACTGGCTCAAACAGGGTATTTACCGGCTCAAACCGGACTCAAACCGGACCAGAACGGCTCAAACCGGGTTAGACTGGCTCAAATCGGACCAGACCAGCTCAAACCGAATCAAAACGGACCAGACTGGCTCTTAGACCGGATCAAACCGGAGCACACCGGCTCCAACCAGTTTTGACCGGCTCAAATCGCACTCAAACCGGACCCGACCAGCTCAAACCGGTGTTGACCGGCTCAAACCAGACTCAAACCGGACCAGACTGGAACAAACCGGTGTTGACCGGCTCGAACCAGACTCAAACCGGACCAGAACGGCTCAAACCGGACCAGACAGTCTCAAAGCGGATCAAAACGGATGATACCAGCTCAAACCGGTTTTGACCAGCTGAAACCGGACCAGAACAGCTCTAACCGGACTCAAACCGGACCAGACTGGATCAAACTGGTGTTGACCGGCTCGAACCAGACTCAAACCGGACCAGAACAGCTCAAACCGGACCAGACAGTCTCAAAGCGGATCAAAACGGACGAGACCAGCTCAAACCGGTTTTGACCAGCTGAAACCGGACCAGACCAGCTCTAACCGGACTCAAATCGGACCAGACCAGCTGAAAACGGTTTTGACCGGCTGAAATCAGACCAGACCGCATCAAACCGGATCAAACCAGACCAGACCAGCTCAAACGGGATTTGACCAGCTCACAAAATCCCAGACCGGCTCTACCGCATCAAACCAGACCAGACTGGCTCAAACCGGCTCAAACCACACCAGACCGGGTCAAACAGGATTTGACCAGCTCACACCGGACCAGACCGGCTCAAACCGGTTTTGACCCGCTCAAATTGGACTCAAACCGGAACAGACCGGCTCAAACCGGTTTTGACAAGCTCAAACTGCACCAGACAGACTCAAACCGGATCACACCGGACCAGACTGGCCCTTACAAACCGGACCAGACTGGCCCTTAGACAGTCTCAAACCGGTTTTGATCGGCTCAATACGGACCAGAATGGCTCAAACCGGTTTTGACCGACTCAAACCAGACCAGACAATATCAAACCGGACTCAAACCAGACCAGACCAGCTCAAACCGGTTTGACCGGGTCAAACCAGAACAGACCGGCTCAAACCGAATCAAACCGGACCACACCGGCTCTTAGACCGGCTCAAACCGGGTTTGACCTGCTCAAATCGGACTGAAACCGGACCAGACCGGCTCCAACCGAATCAAACCGGACCAGACTGGCTCTGAGACTGGCTCAAACCGGACCAGACCGGCTCAACCCGGTTTTGACCGGCTCAAATCGGACTCAAACTGGACCAGACCGGATATAAATGGATCTAACCGGACCAGACCCACTCAAACCAGGGTTGACCGGCTCAAACCCGACGAGACTGGCTGAATCTGGATGAGATCGCCTCAAACCGGTTTTGACCGACTGAAACCCGTACAGACCGGCTAAAACCGGACCAGACCGGCTCAAACCGGACTCAAACCAGACCAGAACGGATCAAACCGGTGTTGACCGGCTCAAACCTGACTCAAACTGGACCAGACGGGCTCAAACCGGTGTTGAGGTGTTGACCAGCTCAAACTGGACTCAAACCGGATCAGACCGGCTCAAATCCGTTTTGAACGGCTCAAACCACACTATACCGGCTCAAACGAATCAAATTGGACCAGACCGGTTTAAACCGGATCAAACCATTCCAGACCGTCTCAAACTGGTGTTGTCCGGCTCAAACCGCACTCAAATCGGACCAGAACAGCTCAGACCGGTTTTGACCGGCTCAAATCAGACCAGAGAAGCACAAACCGAATTTAACCAGCTCAAACCAGACTCAAATGGGACCACACAGGCTCAAACCGGTTTTGACTGGCTCAAACCCGACCAGACCGGCTGAAACTGGACGAGACTGCCTCAAACCGGTTTTAGCCAACTCAAACCCGTACAGACCGGCTAAAACCGGATCAGACCGGCTCAAACCGTTTTCGACTGGCTCAAAGCGGACTAGACAGGCTCTAACCGGTTATGAACGGCTCAAACCGCACTGAAACCGGACCAGAGCCTCTCAAACTGGTGTTGTCCGACTCAAACCGGACTCAAACCGGACCAGACCGGCTCAAACCGGTTTTGACTGGCTCATACCGGACTCAAACCGGACCAGACCGTCTCAAACCCGTTTTGATGGGCTCAAACCCGACCAGACTGGCTGAAACGGGACAAGACCGGCTCAAACCGGTTTTGACCGACTTAAATCCGTCCAAACCAGCTAAAACCGAACCAGACCAGCTCAAACCAGCTTTGACCAGCTCAAACAGGACTCAAACCGGACCAGACCGGCTCAAACCGGTTTTGAACGGCTCAAACCAGACCATACCATCTCAAACGATTCAAACCGGACCAGACCAGCTTAAACCGGATCAAACCGGACCAGTCTGGCTAAAACCGGTTTTGACAGGCTCAAATCAGACGAGAGCAGCACAAACCGAATTTGACCAGCTCAAACCAGACTCAAACAGAACCACACC